>NC_053156.1:130288431-130373431 GCF_016835505.1 Polypterus senegalus | reverse complement strand
TTTGAAGTATTTGGGTTTTTCTTTCTTAGTTATAAAGGAAGCAACCAACTAATTAAGTGGTGTTTTGGTTTTTTTAACACTAGAATCCCTGAAGCTTACGAAAAATCTCGTAATCCTGGCCCACCTTAAATCCCTTCTCCCCACTCTCCATTTACGTCTTTTGTGTTGTAAATGTGTTGATGAGGACAAGCAGCCTGCTGCCCCATTCCCCACCTTGACGGGCAAAAAGTTCTTCCAGCTCAAGCCAAGGCACCTTATCTGTGTGTGAGGTGAGGTGCCTGGAGTTGTATAGGGTAAATAATACAGTGTATCATTATTTGGATTACATGCATTTGCATTTCATGTGTGTTCCGTGTCTACAAAGATCTGGGTAAGTGTAGGATGAAAGGAAATGCAAGAAATGCTGAATGCACACATAAAGCAGAAACCTTTTCCATGTTATACTAATAATGATGTGAAGTGTATAATGTGTGAAGACTATAGTCCAAAAATTAAATAAACGTGCACTTTTATTCAAGAACATAACCAAAGGAAATAAAAAGCATTTTATTTACATGTGGCTATTAATGAGTTAAAAACTCAAGCTCAAATGTCAGTTGACAGGAAGTATATATGTATTCTTGAATGGTGCAGACGTAAGAGCTGTTGCCTTACAACCCAAAGGTCTCAGGTTCAAGACTATATTATGAATATTTCTACAATATAATAAAAACATGCATTTAATTTGAGTCTGTAACACCTGGTGTAAATTTTGGCTACTTGTAAAAGCTTGCGCTTGTTTTTTTATTATTCAGTTTCATTCTCTTAGTGACTTTCATTTGGTACAACAAACTTGCCTCTCCCTCTCTGAGTTGATGGCATTTATCTCCATTTTTTTCACAAGAGCAGTGCTGTGGCTGATGCCTGCTCAAAACTATTTGTTGTACCGGCAATCAAAGATACGATGTCCTGTGGATGTCCTGGACAAAGGCAGGGCCATAGCAACAGACAGCTTCTTCACAGTGCTTTTGTTGGCTAATAGACTTCTGCACCGCAACGCAACTCTGCTTGGCACCATAGGTAAAATGGGACTTCCACCTGCAGCTAAAGTTACTTCAGTACGTGAGCAACTGGCCACTCTAGTGTTTAGATCATGGCAGCGTCGTGCTGACGGTGTACACGCCCAAAAAGAAGCCTTTGATTTTAGTCTGTAACAGCCCGTGTAAAGTTTGGGAGCATTGTTTAGCAATGTAAAATGATAGTCACTATTTTATTTCAAGATGAAGAACAAAAATATTTTAGCAGCCTATTGGGCTATACCACACATATTTCACACCAAATTTCACAAATATTGGTGCAAATGTTTTTCTGTGACATTTGTAACAAACAGCTACAGAAAAAATGTAGTTTTGTTATTTTAAAAAAAAAAAAAAAAAGCTGTTTTATCTTATCTAAGGTGTGAGACTGTTGAAACTCTACACTTATTTTTAAGCTCAAGTATTAATAGTCTTGGTTTTGCATGTGGAAGTGGCAATATGTTTGCATGTATGCACAAGAGCAAGATGGAAGAGGCAGATATTTACACACTAAAGTGTCTGAAGCAGAGTTGTTCAGCTCCGTCTACTGCTAATTGTGTCCTTGATCAGTCACAGGGGCACAGATGATTGCTGCTCAAATAACTTTCTACTGTCCAAGCTCATTATAAAATTACTTATACTCAAAGTTTTTGAATGGATACACTCTCCATATTTTAATTTTGCCAGGCATTTCACTTAATATAGAAAGACAAATGACACTGAATATGTTTATTGTGTAAGTATAATCGGCATTTAACTCGCTGGAGAGAAAATATTAATGGTAAGTGCTATTGATGAATTTTAAAATAGTCATTACACAGTTAATACTGATACAGAATACGTTTCAGAAAATCCAGAGACCTTGTTTTTTAGCTACATTTGCATTTAATACATGAAGCGCCTACTGTGATAGTAATGTCTGTTTGCCTGCATGAAACCAGTTGGGTTCCAATGAACCAATTTTGTTACAACTTGGGATTCAGTGTTTCTGTTACACTAAAAATAGCACAAAGGCTGCATCATCTAAAGATTATAATTAGTGTTGATCTGCAAAATTAACCAATGCGTTTTTCAATGCAAATATGCTGTGTTCTCTGGGGACCTTGTTCACCAGATATTTTTCCTGGAAATTTGCTGTGACACCAGCTTAGACAAACATTTTTTGCCCAATATCACATGATTTTTGGCAAAGCCAGTGTGACATTGCAGAGCTCTAGCAGCCAATGCTGTATTGAATAAACAACAGCCTTACTCAGGTCATGTGCATCACCAACGGTCTGCAGGAATCTACTAGTGATGTAGAAACTGAGAGGTGTCAGAAGCTGCACAGTGGGTCTGAAGGATATGACTGATGACATATTGGGTAACTAATCAATCTCACTATAAACTGAAATTGTCAACAGGTGTTAAAATTACAAAGAGCCCTTTTTGCACTTATATTTAGCCTACATTATTCATCTATCCATTTTCTTAACATAATTATTTATTAATTGCAACATCAACCTAATAGTTCAAGTAAAGAATGGTGTTAAAAATGACACATGGCTCAGTTCATAAATGAGATAAAGTAGTACTTAATTTACAAAAGGGTTTTTGTAAAATACTCGTCAATTGACTAACAAACTTAACTACAAGATAATGAAGCACTTAATGTTACAAAGCTTCAGGGAAGTAAATATCAGGGAATTGCACCCCTGATATTTACTTGTATTCATTGTATCTTGGGGAATCACAGTGGTGCAGTGGTTAGCACTGCTGCCTCACAGCTCACATCACATTTTTGACCATAGTAACTTGTTCAGCATAATTGGCTGACATTTTCCCAGACATCAGAGACACTTAAAAGACCATTGCACCATTATAATACACTCAAATCTAGGTTTATTTCTCCTTCCCCATTGACTTCAATGCATTTGGCAGAGTTTGACAAAGGTCATGAACATTTTTACAATTTCACTGAAATGGAGGGGAAGCAAATTAGTCGGGATTCGCTTATCACAAGCCAATCATTTTAGCTTCAGACTTGAGCACAGAATTTAAATCTCCATTAGGGGTACTTCTAAAAATGTAATGTTTAAGAAAATTGAACTGCCATTAGCAGTAGACCCTCCACATCCAACAACTAAAATAGCACAGTTTTTTTTTATCACTTGCTCTCTATAAAAGCTGTATATTTTAAAACGGCATTTAAAAGGAATGTAAAGTATGTAAGCATGTGAAACTGACACTTTCCCAGCTTTTTACATTCTCTGGTCTACTGACAGCTTAATTTTTTTTTCTGGCTCACAATAAGTTAAAGAACTACTGACTTGCATATTGTCTACATGTCAATAGTTAACATTTTATAAATATCTTTAAAATGTATGAAACAAAAGGTTAATAATAAAACAAATTGTGTGATGCTTCTGTTAGTGCTAGATGTTTCAGGTTGTTGGAATACATTTTGCCTGATATTAGGTACATGGGCACTATGGAACTTTTTTTTTGACTCACAGTGCTTTGATTGATTTAACAGTGTCTCGTTCGTTTGTGTGTTCTCCTTTTTCTTTTCTTCATGGTTTTCTTTCCAAAGTCAGCAGAGAAAAATGTTAAGGTTGATTGATTATACTCAATTACTGTTAATACAACAACTGTTGATAGCTTTTTTAATGAATCACCTGCAGTGGACCTCTGTCCGTTTAAGCACCTTTTTTTCCTCTTTAGATTCAGCTCCCTATTGTCATTAAGTACTGTAGATTAAATATAATGTGGAAATCCCATTTTCTCTCATTGAAATAGCTCCATTACTTGGTAGTCTGTGCATACTGAAGGATTACAACTGTGCGGATTAAAGAAGGTATTCATTGCACTGTACGCTGTTAGGTTATTTTGGATATTCAATGTACGCCAGTTTCGGAGTTTGCATAATATTGCCGTTGTAAGTTTAATACAGCAGATGTTTTCAGATTATTTCATACATTTTTCAGTCTATGTAGTCTTTATGTAGTGGTTAAATTCAACAGATGGCAAGGGAAATTCAGCTATTATTTACCAAGAAAGAACTATAAAAAGCCAAAATGATTTTAAGGTCATCTGTTACTGTTCTGGGTGGTTTTGTTTCCAAAGACGACTTCTTTTGGCTGCTCCCGTTAGGAGTTGCCACAGCGGATCATCTTTTTATATATCTTCCTGTCTTGCTCTGTTACACCCATTACCTGCACATCCTCACATTCTTTCAAAATGATCTTTCATTTTGATGTTTGCTTGTGGCCTGAAGGACTATTCAGATTGGGCTTCAGCCTTGTACTCAAATGTACACTGTTCAGAAAAATTAAGGGAAACCTTAAATCACACATTGGATCTCAATGAATGAAATATGTTAAGTGGAACATTTTTACTGAGTAAAACTGTAATTCGTTGACAACAAAATGATACAACAGTAGTCAATGGAAACCAAATTCACCAAACCGATTGAGGGCTGGATTCAGCATCATATCGAAAATCAAAGTCAAAGCTTGAAATCAGAGGCTGATCCAACTTGTGCAAATTTCAGCATAGCAGCTTATAATGTGACTCCACATGCCTGTTTGAACTCCCAACAATGTTTGGGCATGCTCCTGATGAGATGGTGCATGGTGTCCTGGGGGAAATCTCCTCCCAGACCTGGATCACAGCATCGGTGAGCTCTTGGAACAGTCTTTGGCACTACTGGGCAGCATTGGATGCACTGATAAATAACCTCCTATAGGTTCTCAGTTGGATTCAGGTCTGGGGAACGTCTGGGTCAGTCAGTGACATCAATGCCTTTGTCATCCAGGAACTGCCTACATACAAGAGGACGGGCATTGCCCTACAGCAGGAGGAACGCAGAGCCCACTGCACTAGCATAAGGTTGGAAAGTGGTTCTGAGGTTTTCATCCCGGTATCTTACCGCAGGGTACCATAGCTTGTGTGACTCTTCAAGGTATGCTTCCCCAGACCATCACTGACCCACCGATCATGCTGGATGGTGTAGCAGGCTGCATAACGCTCACCACGGCATCTCCAGACTCATGTGTCTCACGTGTGCTCAGTGTGAACCTACTCTCATCTGTAAAGAGAAGGGGTAATTTTGGTATTATCTGGTGAATGCCAGTTGAGCTGCATGGTGATGGGCTCTGAGCACTGATCCCACTAGAGGACACCCGGCCCTAATGCCATCCTCATGAAATCTGTTTCTGACGGTTTGGTCAGAAACATGCACACCAGTAGCCAGCTGGAGGTCATTTTGTAGTGCTTTTCCTATTCCTACTTGCACAAAGAAGCACATACTGGTACTGGTGCTAGGTTGATGCCCTTCTATGGCCCTGTTCAGCTCTCGTCATCTCTTGGTATCTCCTCTATGCTCTTCAGACTGTGCTGGGAGACCCAGCAAAGCTTCTTGCGACAACACGTATGGATGTGCCATTCTAGAGAACCTGGACTACCTGTGCAACCTGAATCAGCTGGCAGTAGTGATAAAGACACTAGGAAAATGCAAAACTAGAGAAGAATTGGTCAGGAAGGATAAGGAGGGAGCAATTGTCTGTAGCCACCACCTGCAAAACAATTCCCTATTGGGGGGGGTTCTTCACAATCACTTATGCTTCCTGACTGGACATATTAATATTCCTGAAGCTTAATTGACTTGGTGTTAGGCTGTGATGATTAAGTGTTCCCTTAATTTTTTGAGAAGTATATATTGCTAAAGATGGGATTTTTCTGTGGGTCTGCAATCACCAGCAAGTTTATTTATATCAGCAGTAATATTTAAAATAGTCAGTTTGTAAATGCAGAATTGTATGGTTTAAGAGGTTCCCATTTTTTATTTCTGTTAAATTCTCTGGGTGGTAATGCCTCACTGATTTGTTTTGGTATGGCTGACGGCCTACACCTACCCATATTCAACATGTTATCCTTATGATATTCATATAATCTCTCTATTATAAAAAAGAAATCATGCTGTACTTACAACCATTTTCAAATAAGACCGTCTGGCGGGGATCTTAAACCTGAGACTTGGTGCCAAGAGATTGTCCATGAGATTCTTGCAAGTCACACACTACTTACAACCATTTTCAAATAAGCCCACGGTCATCAAAACTCTCAGTTGTGTAAAGGTTTTTTAGCAGATATAGATCCTGTGCTCTAAGTTCATATAAAGCATATAAAGACAATACGTTCTAGATGAAACGTCAACGGCTAAGCGAAGAAAAAAGAGCAGCGCGGAGAAAAGAGACCCAAAAGCATTGGAGAGAAAAAATGCAGGTAAGAGATTATGAAAGCAGTGGAATTTGAAAGGCTCAAAAAAAACAATGGCATGATACACATGCAGAGAAAGCTAAAGAATATGAAAGCAGTAAAATTGGAAAGTTTAAAAAAAAGAAAGATCACATCAGCGCAAACAAATGGAAATTATTACTCAAAAAAAGGGAAAATAATCATCACAGACCAGGTATAATTGAAAAAATAGCAGGACAAAGCAAGGTCAGAAATAAAAGACAAAGAGTAGAAAACAAAGTAAAACGTCATAAAAAGGTTCAAAAGCGAGGGGGCGAAACACATGCAGAGCAGGTTAGAAATAATGAAAACAGTGGAATTCAAAAATTTGCAATAGTAAAGATCGCATTAGCACTAACAAAGAGAAATTATTACTCTGTGAAATAATGGTAAGGCGAATAGAGATCGAATATATGGACATAGGTGATATGTCAGAAGTACAGAAATATTGTAATGCTTTTAAGTTTAAGTCAGAGACTTGTAGATCATCTAATTCGTGTTGGCTGTCAGGGAAAAGTAGTGTTCCTACACAATGAGAAGGCATATCCAAGAGAATTTAAAAGATTTGATGTTTAGGGAAAGTGAAATCCACAAACAAGCAGTCAGTCAGTCATTTCCAAACCTGCTATATCAGAAAACAGGATCACAGGGGTCTGCTGGAGCCAATCAGCCAGCACAGGGCGCAAGTCAGGAACAAACCCTGGGCAGGGTGCCAGCCCACCGCAGATTCCACAAACACTACAGGCAAAATATACGAGTCTACAATAATCTTTTCACATCATTCAATGCTCAAAAACTTGGATTTACACAACAATGGACCATACATTATGAGAATCTGTGGTCCCACAACGTAAACCAAGGACAATTTTAATTTCAAAGAAAACACAATTCGGTCAGGTGTATATTTATGATCACAGAGAAGCGATCCAAATTTTAACAGGTGACAAGAAAGGTAATGTAGAATATATTCTGTGAATAACATTAGACACCAAAAGAGACCTTGATATGCCATTCGCATTGAAATGTTTTCAGTTTCCCGTGAGAATAGCTTTTGCTGTGACAATTAACAAATTACAGGGACAAACATTAGAAAAAGTCGGATTATTTATTAGAGAAAAAGAAACGATATTCATTCATGGGCATTTATATACTGTCACACACGTGCGAGTAGGAGGCAGCTAAAAGGCCTGAGTAAGTGCAATGAAACATCTGACCTAGGGGTGGCGGAGTGCGCTGACTCTTTCTCAGTTCCCTACAGACCTTTCCCGCGAAATCCTGCTAGGTTCCGGCGCCTCAGAAGACGTCACTTCTGAAGCCAGCCCCTTTGCTGACCTAACTTCCGAAGCCGGCTCCTTTGCTGACCTCACCTTTGAAGCCGGCTCCTTTGCTGACATCGCTTCCAAAGCCTGCCCCTTTGCTGATGTCACCTCTGAAGCCGGCCCCTTTGTTGACATCACTTACGGTTCCGGCCATTTTGATGACATCAGTTCCTCTCCAGGCCTTTAAAGCCTCCATCTTGGGCTACTATAGCCTGTTCTAGTTTGGACTCTGTGAAATGCACTTGAGATTTATGATACAACAAACCCTTTTGCAGCTGGGAAAAACAATATATGGGTGGCTGCCCCAAACCTTTATGATGTCTTTGGCGTATTATTATTACAGTGGCGTAGCCGGCAGGATGAAGTCCCAGAAGAAACCAGGACACGAACATGAAATCAACCAGGTAGGAAAGTACCGGGGCCAAGTTTCTGGGTGGGGAGTGCGTTTGGGGGTCAGGAAGGACTCAGTGCAGGCTTCGCTCCTCAAATACAGCACCTGGCATATAACACCAAAGGGAGAGTGTGAAGGGGACATACAGGCATAGGCTGGTTTCTGGGGATGAAACGAAAAGGGCTTATTATGCTCTCTCGGAGGAGAGAGCTGAGCAGCCCATTGGGGCTGAGGCCCCAGATAAATATGGGCTATCCCCAGTCCAGCAGGCAAAAATAATACAAAACTGGGAATTTGATCCAGAGAGATCAATCCAGACACAGGCTATGACCCTCTGGGAGCAGATGGCCTTATGGCTAAGGCCATTTGAACTATCCACCTGCCAAATAGTACAGCAGGGTAGCCTGCTTTATTTTTATAAAGAGCATCCCAAAAAACTTTGCCCAGCCGGACTGGAAGAGCTTATAAAGCTTGTTAAATCACCCATGCCAGTCTCGAAATCTGGGAGAGCAGAACCATCCTCTAGTGGATTTCCTAGAAATTACGTCCTACAAAATAAGTCTCTTCCACACAAATCTGAGCCTGTTTCTGAGTTCCCGGGCCGCCGGGCATGCAACCTACCTGGGAACGAGTGGGATGTAGGCGGAAGGGGGGAGACGGTTTGTGTGCTCTTGCCAACCCTCTGACGGTATCGAATGCGGGACCCGTAGTCATTAATGGTTACAAAGTCAATGCCTTGTTTGATTCCGGCAGCAACATTTCCATTGTTATGTCTTACCGCGACAAAGAATTAAAGAAAAGACCAGTATTAAATGTATTCACGGAGACACCCTGATGTACAATACCGCCCTGTGTTTCGTAAGTCAGAGAGGATCGCTTAAAAGAATTCCCATGGCGGTTCACCCCAGTCCCCCCTTTCCAGCAATTCTAGGGCAGGACTGGTCGGAAAATAAAAGCAGTAAACTTTTGACTACTCCCGATAAAAATTAGGCCTTGTTATAGAAGAGGATAACTCGTCTCAAGGTGTCTCCACACCGTGTAAACAGCCGGTGGAGAGAGATACGGAAGCTCACAAGGGGAACGGGAAGATTCCTGGACCGTCGCAGGCAAATACGTCATCAATCTGCGCCTCAACGAGTCAGGAGGAATCCCCTCCCCTTGAGGTCAGACCGGATCCTCTCTCCGACATTCACTTTCAGTTTAGACAAACACTGGCTTCTTTTAAAAGGGAGCAGTGGAATGATGACTCCCTAAAATTTGCAAAAAATGCAGTAGTCCTTGTCAACGGCCAACGCACATACCAGCCCATGCCACAAGGACCTCACTTTGTAATAGAAAATGATCTATTATATCGGGTCGCGGAACATGGGGCAGAGGTTCGGAAACTGTTGTTAATCCCACAAACCTACCGGCGGCAGGTTTGTGAATTAGCTCACGCCCACCTCCTTGGAGGCCATTTAGGCTCCGAAAAAACTTTAGAGCAGATCAAGCTCAGATTTTATTGGCCGGGAATTAACGAGGAGGTTCGCCGTTTTTGTATTTCTTGTCCAGAATGTCAATTACGGCAAATTCCTAGGAGGGACCAGGCTCCTCTCGTTCCCCTTCCCTTAGTTGATGTCCCCTTTGAACGAATTGGGGTCGATATTGTAGGACCCTTAGAGCCCTCAGCCCGAGGACATAAATATATATTAGTCCTCATGGATTATGCGACCCGATATCCGGAAACTGTTCCCTTGCGCTCAGCTACATCTAAAGCAATCACACGGGAACTAGTGGGAATATTTGCGCATGTCGGTATTCCTAAAGAAGTCCTAACAGACCAAGGAACACCTTTTACCTCGGAGACGTTCAGGGAAACGGCCAAGCTACTGAAAATAAAGCACTTAAAGACCGCGGTGTATCATCCTCAAACCGACGGTCTAGTGGAGGTTTAATCAGACTCTCAAGCAGATGCTTCGCAAGATGGTCAGCGGGGATGGGAGGAATTGGGATCAACTCCTCCCCCTCATTCTCTTTGCCTATTGGGAAGTCCCACAAGCCTCTACGGGGTTCTTTTCTTTTGAATTGTTATATAGACGACAACCCCGGGGTATAATGGATATTTTGAAAGAAGGTTGGGAAGGAGAAGCTCTTCCCTCTACAAATATTTTGGAATGTATCGCACAGTTATGCGATAGATTTGGGAAAATTCGACCTATTTTAAAAAGTCATATGGAAGAGGCACAAGCAGCACAGGCCCGTTATTATGACCGTGGCATGACACTCTGAGAATTCCATCCGAGGGATCGTGTCATGGTATTAGTTCCCACCTCCCATTCTAAATTGCTTGCCCATTGGCAAGGCCCTTATGAAATTAAGGAGAGAAAAGGATTGGTCGACTATTTGGTGAAACAACCCAATCGTAGACCAAGTGAGCGGGTTTATCATGTGAACTTGCTGAAGCCGTTGAAGGAGAGGGAACCAGATCCCTCCTCCGCTCAGCCCTGCTCATTCTTTGTTCACATAGACACCCTTAATTTCAGCGAGGAATTAACTTATAGACAAAGACAGGAGCTGAAATCAGCTATCCTGTTTGTCTCAGAGGTGGTGAGTGAAAAACCCAGAAGGACCTCTCTGATTGCGCACGACATAGTGACTGAACCAGGGGTTATAGTCCGGGAGCGCTCCTATAGACTTCCTGAGGCAAAGAAAGCAGAAGTGGAGCTGAAAATCAAGCGGATGCTGGAACTAGGAGTGATTGAGGAAAGTCCCTGGTCCAGCCCAATTGTCTTGGTTAGTAAGCCTGACGGCAGTTGGAGGTTTTGCAATGACTTCCGTCGGCTTAACCAGGTCTCCCTGTTCGATGCTTATCCCATGCCTCGCGGGGATGACCTCCTCGAGAGGCTTGGATAAGCTGAATTTTTGACCATGCTTGACATGACAAAGGGGTACTAGCAGATTCCTTTAACGGACTCTGCGAAGGTCAAGACTGCGTTTAGCACTCCTAGCGGACACTGGCAGTATCGTGTTCTTCCATTCGGGTTACACGGGGCTCCTGCGACTTTCCAGCGTCTGGTGGATAAAGTTCTCCAACCACTTAATGCGTATAGTGCTGCCTATATGGATGACGTCGTCATCTATTCCAGCACATGGAAGGAACACGTACAGCAGGTCACTGCGGTATTGCGGACACTAGGAGAAGACGGGCTTCGTATTAATGCCAAGAAATGTTTCTTTGGATTAAAAGAGGCTAAATATTTGGGCTATGTGGTGGGTCAGGGTACCGTGAAACCACAGTGTTCAAAAATAGATGCCATTGTAAAATAGGCCCGTCCGCGAACCAAGAGGCAAGTCCAAGCCTTTCTCGGGTTGGCCGGGTACTACCGCCGGTTTGTACCTCGGTTTTCAGAGAGAGCGGCGCCCTTGACTGATCTTACAAAGAAGAGGGCTCCTAATCATGTGGTATGGACTGACAAGGCGGACGCTGCATTTAGTGACTTAAAACAGGCTCTTACTTCAGCACCAATATTAAAAGCTCCATATTTTTCTCTCCCTTTTTATTCTCCAGACAGACGCTTCGGACACCGGCCTGGGTGCCGTGCTGAGCCAAAGTGTCGATGGTTTTGAACACCCCGTCATGTACCTAAGCCGGAAACTGTTGGATCGGGAGACCAGGTATGCAGCGGTGGAAAGGGAAGCCCTTGCGATCAAATGGGCGATTACGCAGTTGAGGTACTACCTCTTGGGCCGGGAGTTCACTCTGGTGACGGATCATGCACTCTTACAGTGGATGGCCCTTCACAAGGAGTCGAATCCACAGGTCACTAGGTGGTTTCTTGACCTTTAACCGTACAAGATTTCGCTAATTCATCGTAAGGGTTCTCTCCATACCAACGCTGATGCTCTCTCTCGTGCCCACGACCTCTCAGTGCAGGACGCCCGACCCGATGGGTCTGGGAAATTGCGGTTTTGTCACACACATGCAAGTAAGTGTAATGAAACATCTGACCAGGGGGTGGCGGAGTGCGCTGACTGTCTTTCTCAGTTTCCTACAGACCTTTCCCGGGAAATCCTGCAAGGTTCCGGTGCCTCATAAGACGTCACTTCCGAAGCGGGCCCCTTTGCTGACGTCACCTCCGAAGCCGGCCCCTTTGCTGACATTGCTTCCAAAGCCAGGCCCCTTTGCTGGTGTCACCTCTGAAGCCGGCCCCTTTGCTGACGTCACCTCTGAAGCCGGCCCCTTTGCTGACATCTCTTCCGGTTCCGGCCATTTTGATGACATCAGTTCCTCTCCAGGCCTTTAAAGCCTTCATCTTGGGCTACTATAGCCAGTTCTAGTTTGGACTCTGTGAAATGCACTTGAGATTTATGATACAACAAACCCTTTTGCAGCTGGGAAAAACAATATATGGGTGGCTGCCCCAAACCTTTATGATGTCTTTGGCGTATTATTATTACAATACGTTGCGTTGCCACAGTGTATCTCCAAAAACTGAATCAAAATTCAGTACGATCTTGAAGAAAAGGTAATTCCAAATATTGTTTTTACTGAAGCTTTAAAAGAAAAGTGCAAATAATGAAATTAAAACAATTCCAAAGAAGAAAAAAAAAACTTTTAAAATTGTATATCCGATTAATCAAACACAGAGGTTGCCGAGTGAAGTGAGCAGGGGGCGGAGCCCCCTAGTTATATCAAAAAGTGAGTAAGTGTTCATTAGTGTCAGAATGTATCACACAATTGTAACAATTAGAGCAGAATAGATCTTTCAAGCTAAAATATTTGTGTTTCCTTCATAAGGTGCATGGATCTTTTTTCATGGCATGCTCCATGCTCCAACTGTGTATTAAATGGACCCTATTTTAAAACAATTGAAAAGTGATTGCATGTTGATAAACATTATAGCTTTCAAAAATAACATAGCTTTGTCAAATCCACTTTATATAATTCTTTTGTCAAAAGGGGCTCATGCTCTATCCTAGCAGCATTGATCACACAACAGTCCATTGATGCACACACCAATGCCTTTTCAAGGCAAATACAAAACCTGCTATTAAGATAACAAGCATTTCTGTTGGAATATGAGAGGAGAACTTGACTGTGCAGTAGAAACTCCATGGAGAAACTTACAAAATCCACTTGGGCAGCAACTGAGGACAGGACATTAATTCACACAATAAAATCTGTGAGGCCACAGCACTACTCAATGTACCACTGTGCCACTCACTTTCAAAAATGCAGAACTGGGTAAGATTTTTATTAGCCCCCTACTTTTATACTGTGACTGTGACTACGCAGAATCAACATGGGCTTAATGTGGAGTATGAATTGAAAGAGAAAATCTTGCGTTGGGCTAATGTGAGTGTGAAAACCAGTACACAAAAGCATTAAGCTTTGCTGCCCAACTCGGACCATAGAGTGTTACAGCAGTTACTTTTGCTTCAGCCAAGACCTGCTTTTAATTGAAACTACTACCTTAATCAAGCATGGTTTATGACTAGTTTTACTGGGGTATGTCTTTATTGTGTCATTGCTAAAGTTTCCAACATGATTTATTTTCCTTTTATTTGATCTGCACAAAGTATTAGTATATTAGTAATTCTTTATAATAATATTTTTGTTAGTAAATATTTGCAAACCTACAATGGTTGAATAGTTTCAAGTTAAAGTGCTTCAAAACATCTACAAATTATTCATTTGTAAATATGTTAAAAGGATTGTGTAATATTTATTAATGGCCTAATAACGCTGTGAATTATCAGTTCATATGAAGCAGTTGTCATCAACTATCAATTAATTACAATTATGCATCTCTTTATTAACTAATAATCATTATATAATGGTTATCAATGAGTTATTAAATAAAGTTATTAAACAATTGTTTGCATTTTTCATATTTTGAGATGTTGTTCCTATATACATTTTGAAATAACTTGGTTACTTAAGCAGTTAACTGCTCTTCATATCACAGGTGGAAATGTTACTGAAATAGCTAGCTGACCCTTGTTAGCATTTAGTGTCTTTGTGTTTTCTTTGGTAATTGTCATTAGTTGAATGCAATTATGGGCACAGACTCTGCAAAGAAGCGAATTTAAATAACTATGACAAAAAAAATTACTTTTCATTGTCTTCCTGACTTGAGAATGACAGAAGGGAAAAAACACCTAATTACGCAAGGAGTTACAATCAAAACGGTCATTTTTAACTGCATTCAAATTATGTCAGTTAACAAAGAGCAGCCACAAGTGTAAGTGACAGAAGCAGCACTTCAGGGTTATTTTTGTTTGTGTGATCTTTAGCAAGCAAATGTTTAAAAACCAAGACAATTAAAACAAAGAAAAACTGCAAAATCTTAAGTCAAAAACCGAGGATACATAGCCAGACTTGTTACAGTCCACTTAAAAGTAATTTAAGCGTTTTATGAACTTGTAGATTGATACACTGATTTTCCCCAGTTTCTGCCATTATTGTATTTAAATAAGGTAGAGTCCATCTGAAAGAAAAAAATAGCTCAAATGAAAAATAACAAAAGCATTATGGACTACGTTCAACTGTTATGGTATAAAGGATTATTGTTGGGTGCTTAGAGTGAAAACATAGGAAAGCAAACCAGACATGTTTGTTCTAATATTTCAGACTACTGGGTACAGGAAAAAATGAAAATTGTTTCTTTTTGAAAAACTGAAATTACTTCTTCAGAACATGTAGCAGTTGTGTAATTAGTAGGTTGTTGAGGACATGCAATACACAGAATATAGCAGACTTTTCATTTGCATTATTTTAGTTGCCTTAATTGATCAGGTAGTAAAATAAAATTTGTAGTTGTGGCAGTATAGCTTCAAACTGTCTTTTTAAAGTATAATTGAATTGTTTAACGTTTTAATTTTTGGGTAACAGAATACTGGAAAGGTGAGGGTGGCATTAAACTCAACTCTTCACAGCTCTTAATACCCTGTGCGAGTGAAAGTATGCTCTGCTTTGTATAAGCATTGAGTCTAGGGCTGATTCTTACCTTTTTCTTCATCCTGTCAACTGCTCATGCCCATAAACTGTAATAGGTGGTTTCTGAAAATAGACAGAACTAGGGCCGAATCATTTGGGAAAAATAATTAATTGCAATTTTTCTGACAGACTTTGTGATTTTGATTTGCTATATTATTTTTTTAAGTCAAACTTCAGTTTAGTGTTCACTTTGTAATAGATTTAAAACATGAAGGAGCATTACCAAATGAGATACCATCAAAATATTAACTGCTTTATATTCTTATGCAAGGATGGCATTTTTAATATATATTTTTATTGGCATTGAACAAAGAGCAATCAAACATAGAACAATTATCATAAAAGCTGTGGCATATGACTCAGGAGTAGCATCTAAGTATTTCACAATCTATAATTAATAGAATGTTATTTACTGATTTCCAGCATTTAGATTAAAAAATTGACAAACCACAGGATAATTATCAAATAAAGTGATCACTAAATATAATAATAGAAATAGAATATAAATTTTACACAAAATATCTAAATAATGTACATTCAAGTAAAACATTCATTTGAAGATAACCAGTAACTGACCATCCCAGTGCTTTTATCACAATTCCTGGGTACTTTAACTATGTTTCACTTTCCTCCACCCTCATCAATATTTACCAGTTTGTAGACTATACAACAAGAGAAAGCAGGGCCCTGAACTTGTTATATACCAGTGTTAAAAAGTGAATTCTGTGCATGGCTGCCTTCCACTCCGTTACTGAAATATTGAGTATGAGATCCTTTTCTCACTGTGATGTGGGATCTTTTTAATGGAAGGGACTTTTATAATGTTTTCATATATTATAGAAATGCTGCCTGAATCCCCAAGACTGATCAGTATCTCTTCTGGAATAGAATGTAGGTGGGAAGTGAGGAAAACTGGGCAGATTTTGTTTAGCAAAGTTTCTAATTTGGAGATAGTGGAAAAATTGTGTTGATGGGAGATTAAATTTGGAGTGTAATTGTTCATAGGGTGCAAAGACATTATTTATATACAAATCTCTAAATGATTTAATCCCATTATGTTTTCAAACATCAAAAACTGTATAAGTTTGAGAGGATGGAAAAAAGGTGGTTATCATGTATAGGTGCCACAGATAAAATGTTCTCCAACTTAAAGTGTTTTCTACATTGGTTCCATATTCTGAGTGAATGAAGGACAAATGGGTTGTTAATATATTGATGATACCTTGATTTACTGGTGTACAAAGCAAGGAATATAAAGAAGTGCTGCAGGATTTTATTTCTATTGCAGACCAAACTAGTGTGTTTTCAGCTATTTGTGACGATGTCCAGGTTTTATAGCTTGAATGTTTGCCTCCCAGTAATAAATTTGAAAATTAGGAAGAACCATGCCACCTTCTTATTTAAGTTGTTGTAGGGTTGCCTTTTCAATGAGTGGATTTTTTGAATTCCAAATAAATGAGGTTATGAATGAATCTAATTTCTTAAAAAAAGATTTGTTAATGTATATGGGAGTGTTTTTAAATAGGAACAGAAGCTTAGAAAGGATATTAATCCTCACAATGTTATGTACCGTATATACTCGTGGGTAAATCGGAACTTGATTTTACTGTATAATTTTTGGTATTTTATATTGTCGTTCATATAAGTCGAATGCAGAAAACTATGCTAATGCCCACCTGAGAGAGTAACCACGGAGCACACTGCATTTTTCTCTGTGTATTGTGCCTAAGTGACCACACGTAATACCTGAACTATTCCGAAGCATCGTTTGCACTGATTTGTGTTTTTGTATCTCACACCCTCATACACCTTTATCTTGTCTACGATGGAGCATTCGATTAGAAGAAAATATGAAGCTGGTTTTAAATTAAATGTCATTGAATTAGTGGAAGAAATTGGTAACTGCGCTGCTGCAACAAAATGCAATGTGTCTGAGAATCTGGTGCAAGATTTGAGGAGGCAAGAAGATGTATAAAAAAAAAAAAAAAATGTAAGTGTCGCATTTATGAACTGTACACTTAGGTGAGAAATGCCCACATCTCGAACTCCTTTAGGAACCGCTTCGGCCACACACCACCACGCCCCCTCGCTAAGCCGCGAGTGCGAGGATTATTTATTAAAACTGTCCTTTTTGACGGGAGCTGTGGATCCGCTATACCACAGGAGGAAGCTGGGTTGAGAGGAGGTTACAGTTTTGAGGGAGAGTCCCTTTGCGTGATGCACTGAAAGAAATCATCGGTGTGTACGAACCGGAAGGGAAATGAAATAGAGCACAAAGAGTTCACAGCGAATACACAGGGAGAGACTGAACACGTGAGGAAATCATCGGCGTGTACGTACCAGAAGGGAAACTGGCTTGTTCATCAGCTGAGTGTTTGGTCATGAACAGATGCAAAAGTTTGGCGAACTTTTTGGTCGTAACCCGATTTGTACATGTTCAGAGACGTTCGTGAACTGAGGTTCCACTGTATCTATAATGTAATTTTTTTAAATTGAGGCGCTATGTTTTGTAATTATTAACAGTCAACGTTGGTGAATTTGGACTTAAACACCCAACACTTACACACAATCTCCTGTGAAAACTAATTCTGAGTTGCAGTCCATGTCGATTAACCAGATCTTTTTTAAATAAATTCAAATTACATTGGTACCTTGAGATACGAGTGCCCCAACGTACGAGTTTTTTGAGATATGAGCCATCACTATGTCAATTTTTTGCCTTGAGTTACGAGCCAAAATTCGAAATACAAGCCATCAAAGAGCATTCTGAGGAACTGACAATGGAGGCATTGACGGAACTACAGAGGTTCTGCAGGAAATTGGTATTGTGGAGGAGGTTATCTCTTAAAGTGAGATAAAGGAAGTGTTTGCAATGTGGGAAAAAGTTTTGAACTTTAAAGGAAAGAAACACCCTGAAAAAGTTACAAGTGATTGTGCAGCAGCACTATTTAATGACACTTGCCTAACACTTGACTTTATTGAAAAGAAACACCAGTTGCAACTGATCGTTCATCGGCGCTATTTAATGACACTTGCCTAACTCATTTCAGAAACATTCTAAAGGGGAAGCTCCTTGGATAGGTTTTTGTTAAAACACTTGAGAATGAATGTGACGAAAGCGTGCCAAAAAACTAGTGATGAAGAAAATTGAACAACATTAAAATATGCTAATCAGCTTCGCTAACATCTGTTTATTTCTTTAGATTCTCTTTGATGTATTAGGTTTTATTTTGTTTGTATACAATATTTGTTCTTTATAAGTACATTTTTCTTATGTTGAAAACATTTAACAAATAATTGGGGTGGTTTTTTGTGGGCTGGCACGAATTAATCTCAATTAATTTCAATGGGGAAAATTGATTTGAGATACGAGCATTTTGACTTACAAGCTCGGTCACTGAATGAATTAAATTCGTATCTCAAGGTATCACTGTACATTCGAATATCAACATTCAGTCTGACGGCTGTATTGATCAGAAATGCTGCACTACATATACTCTTAATTGCAGACTGTATGATTTGCTAATTGTATTGTTTCAAATCATGATTTTGATTTGAAATCAATTAGTTGTTCAGCCTCAGACAGAACACCTACAAGGCCTAAAGTCCAAGAGTTTGCTGAATCCCTATCTACGTAAAAGGACCACTTCAGTGTTCCCTGCAAAGTATTCATAGTTGTACTTGTCTTTGTTTATCCCCCTTTTCTTATTGGGCAAGAATACTTCCACAATACGTTTTCATTTAGAAATGGTGTTTTTAGATGAAAACAATCTACATCCACACTAGCAATTTCACATTATTTACAACAGTATCACCGCCAACACTAAAATGATCAAAAACGCTATTCTATGCTAGACATTCATTTCTAGCTTGTGTTTACCCTCAGAGAACAGTAATGAGTTTATATTAAAGGCAGAAAACAAATTTTGTTTTGACTGACAGTAAGGTGGAATTGTTCTTGAGAGTAACACATGTATAGAGAGAGCAAAGCAGCTAAGAAAATGTAATGAGCAGGATCTAACCAGGGAAGGGTCATGCAGTAAAGCATGAACCAATCAGAGTTCGATTATTTTAAAGATTTTGGGAACTAAAACACTGGGGTAGTGTACAGTGCATCCGGAAAGTATTCACAGCGCATCACTTTTTTCACATTTTTGTTATGTTACAGCCTTATTCCAAAATGGATTAAATTCATTTTTTTCCTCAGTATTCTACACACAACACCCCATAATGACAACGTGAAAAAAGTTTACTTGAGGATTTTGTAAATTTATCAAAAATAAAAAAACAGAGAAATCACAAGTACATAAGTATTCACAGCCGTTGCTCAATACTTTGTCGATGCACCTTTGGCAACAATTACAGCCTCAAGTCTTTTTGAATATGATGCCACAAGCTTGGCACACCTATCCTTGGCCAGTTTCGCCCATTCCTCTTTGCAGCATCTCTCAAGCTCCATCAGGTTGGATGGGAAGCGTCGGTGCACAGCCATTTTAAGATCTCTCCAGAGATGTTCAATCGAATTCAAGTCTGGGCTCTGGCTGGGCCACTCAAGGACATTCACAGAGTTTTCCTGAAGCCACTCCTTTGATATCTTGGCTGTGTGCATAGGGTCGTTGTCCTGCTGAAAGATGAACCGTCGCCCCAGTCTGAGGTCAAGAGCGCTCTGGAGCAGGTTTTTATTCAGGATGTCTCTGTGCATCGCTGCAGTCATCTTTCCCTTTATCCTGACTAGTCTCCCAGTTCCTGCCACTGAAAAACATCCGCACAGCATGATGCTGCCACCACCATGCTTCACTGTAGGGATGGTATTGGCCTGGTGATGAGCGGTGCCTGGTTTCCTCTAAACGTGACGCCTGGCATACACTCCAAAGAGTTCAATCTTTGTCTCAACAGACCACCAAATTTTGTTTCTCATGGTCTGAGAGTCCTTCAGGTGCCTTTTGGCAAACTCCAGGCGGGCTGCCATGTGCCTTTTACTAAGGAGTGGCTTCTGTCTGGCCACTCTACCATGCAGGCCTGATTGGTGGATTGCTGCAGAGATGGTTGTCCTTCTGGAAGGTTCTCGTCTCTCCACAGAGGACCTCTGGAGCTCTGACAGAGTGACCATCGGGTTTTTGGTCACCTCCCTGACTAAGGCCCTTCTCCCCCGATCACTCAGTTTAGATGGCCGGCCAGCTCTAGGAAGAGTCCTGGTGGTTTCGAACTTCTTCCACTTACGGATAATGGAGGCCACTGTGACCTTCAAAGCAGCAGAAATTTTTCTGTAACCTTCCTCATATTTGTGCCTTGAGACAATCCTGTCTCGGAGGTCTACAGACAATTCCTTTGACTTCATGCTTGGTTTGTGCTCTGTCATGAACTGTCAACTGTGGGACCTTATTTAGACAGGTGTGTGCCTTTCCAAATCATGTCCAATCAACTGAATTTACCGCAGGTGGACTCCAGTTAAGTTGCAGAAACATCTCAAGGATGATCAGGGGAAATAGGATGCACCTGGGCTCAATTTTGAGCTTAATGGCAAAGGCTGTGAATACTTATGTACATGTGATTTCTCAGTTTTTTTTATTTTTAATATGTTTCCAAAAACCTCAAGTAAGCTTTTTTTCACGTTGTCATCATGAGGTGTTGTGTGTAGAATTCTGAGGAAAAAAATGAATTTAATCCATTTTGGAATAAGGCTGTAACATAACAAAATGTGGAAAAAGTGATGCGCTATGCATACTTTCCGGATGCACTGTAAATTAAAGACAGTACAGATTAAACATTACTATCCCCTCTTAGCTCTCTGTTAAAAACATTTGCAGGTAACCACTTTAGGGAAGAAAACATTTTCCTTATTGAAATTAGAGTCCTGGTGAGTTCAATCTTTTGTTATGTTATGAAATATGTAAGAATAGTTTCAGTGTTGGTCGTATAGTGCTGGACCAACACAGATCGAAAGATATTAAAATTCATAAGCCAAAATAGCTTTAAAAACTTCATTTGTGAAGTTCAGTTGAGAAAGTAATCATATTTTCAACTCAGTTTTTCCACCCTAATTAGGGGAGAATGGTGTAATTCCATTTATTTGTTCTGTTTTCTCGATTTTAAGCCCCAGATGTATAAATACAGATCCTTTTTTCATGAAATAGTAGTAAAGGGCAGTTATTTTCTACTCTAGAACAGATTCAAATGAGCACAAGTAAGCTGTTAACATTGAACTGTTTCTCTGCCAGAAAACAGTGTGCTTGTACAGTATGTGAGTCACAGACCTGGATAAGAATGGGAAAGTTCAACAGTGGGAAAGGGTTAGTTTTGTAATGAAGCTAATTGTGCTTTGCTCATTTCACCACTTTGGCTGAAACCAGAAAATAGTTTGGATTACTTCCATCTGGCTCACCAAGTTTGAAAAGTAAACCTCATACCCAAGTAAGATTTCATGACCTTGTAAGCCAAATGATTTCAACACTTGTACACACATACTGCATAGCCGCACACATGCATGGGGATTGCATGTGTACCTTGTACTTACTTCTTACAAGGACAGACATGTTTGTTTTATTTGCATTGACTGACAAGCATGCAACTGCAAGCCTCCTCATAAGTTCATAAAAGCATTTGCTTTTCTAAGAGTCCCTGTTTGCTTCTTGGAGTTATCTAGGAAATTGTGTTTGCCTACAGTAATATGGTGTGATTCTTAGACATTTCTTCAGGCTGTCTAAAAATGGCTGGTCGCCAGCACCTCTTTGTCATCTGGCTGCT
Organism: Polypterus senegalus; assembly: GCF_016835505.1. Taxonomy (NCBI): domain Eukaryota; kingdom Metazoa; phylum Chordata; class Cladistia; order Polypteriformes; family Polypteridae; genus Polypterus; species Polypterus senegalus. Next base: position 130,351,666 of record NC_053156.1, on the reverse strand, counting down.
GCAGAAAATCTTTTTATTTTTTTAAATTTTTTTGCTGCTGTTATGCCTTCTGAAATTGTAGACCTCAAATTAGAACTAGTACTCTTTAACTTCAGGAGTTAATTAGCCTAGAAGGTAAAACACATTGTCAGTCATTTAAGTAATTGCAGTACCATATGTGGTGTTTCTCCTTGCATCTTATTCGTCCACATAAATTTCTAATACAAATAAGGTTAATGTATCCATACTGTATATATTTCATTCTTGAAAACCTAAATATTTTGTTAGTTTAGTTTAGTTTTGTTTGTTAAATAAGCCCTGTAATATTTAATGCGTGTGTTTTATTTAGATAAAATGTAGCTTTTAAGTAAATGAACTGTGTGACAGAGACTGTAGCTATACTATAGGACTTATAAGGGAAAACTAGCATTACTTTTAATTCTGTGCATTTAACCAAGATTTTAGCAATAAGTCACGGAGAAAGTTAAATGCAGACAAAGGGCAAGATATACAGACAAGCAGGTGGTTTTGCTTGGCAATGATATTATACTGTCGGGGATTGCCAGGGGAGCAGGAAGCAGATACAAGTGAATGAAGACAAATATTTGAGGGCCTAGTGAGAAAGGTGAAAGTTTCAGAAGACACTTTAGGTCAAGTTTAAGACCACATAGGAAAGAGGTCCATTAGATCTACTCCTCTTTTGACAGAAGAGCAAGACCAAGAGTAAATTCTCAATCATCCAATTTTTTTGGCTAATATCAGTTAATAAAAAATATCCACCAAGCCACAGAATAAACAAAAGCATCAGTTGACATGATGTGGATGTATCTTCAGCTCTGGAGAGGGATGGATGTGAGATTGACAATATGCCTGCTTTCAAAATGGAGGAATGATGCTTGGTTTTTAATACGAGAACATGGTGCTCGCCATATAAAATTGAGTTATGAAGACGCACTGTAAATTAACATACTGTCTAAGGAGGAAAGTGCAGCACCAGCAATGAAATGAAAATGCAAGTGGACTGAGCTTGCTTCATTATGGTAAATCTTTTCAAGGAACATCTTAGTTGGATTAAGAATGGACTCTTTAAATTACAAGGACATCTGCTGTGTCGGACACTGATTTAAATCGTTCATGTTGTATTTTTTCCTTCCACTTTTGACTTCTAGTACATGATGCCTGGGTTCTCAGCAAATAACTATACTTAATGATTACATTAAAGGTTGAATATTTCCTCACTAAAACTTGCCTTGTTTGTTGATATCATCTACCCCTAGTGTGTTTGTTTGAGAGATTCATTATATGCTTAGCTCTTTCAAAGGTAGCGAACTGATCCTGTTGGATTGTCTTTTATCTTGGTTAAGATGTGAGCCATGCTCATTCTGTTAAAAGCTGAACATCCCTTTCAGGGGTAATGAAGTAGCCAGCATCTAACCCCTGTTAAGGTTTTGAAACTGAGGTCACCAGCCTCTGTTTCTCAGTTTGATTTGTGCAGCTCTTTTAAGGTAAGTGCCCAGGGGCAGCAATAGGACCTTGGCCAAGGTAAAGGTATTCTTGCTTGCTCTGTTTAGAAGCTAAGGTCGCCAGCCTTGACCATATTGCTTGATTTCATTTGCGTGCTTAAGATATGAGTGGATGTCATCATTGTACATGTAAACCAAGGCTAAGAATTTAGAAATTTTCAATAATAACTTGTCCACCAATATAAAAAGAACATTAAATGTTAAAGTGCCTTTCCTGGACACTTAATATATCCCAAAATACATGCTTTAATCTAAACCACCTTGTTACAAACTCAGAGTGAGCTACAGCCCCAAATTTGTGGCAATAATTTGGATACCCTGCACTTAAAATATGCTGCATACCTATTGTTCTTTTATTATGTACAGAAATTTGTTTGTGTGTGTTTTTTCCCCTTTCCATTATATTTTGGTTTAAAGCTTCTAGTCCTTTTATTTCAGTGTCAATGGAATTGGCCAGTGTTTCCTTAGTTTTGTCCATACCAGGGACTTCTTAGGCCATTGAGTCTACCATTATTACATCTTTTGAAAGGTTTAAGCTTGAACTACAGTATGTGATTTTTAAATAATGCCCACATTTTACAGGTTTTCTTACTACTGAAAAGTTTTCTAGTGCCACTCTAAAGCACTAGCTGTTTTTTATGCCTTGTGTACCGCATTTTTATTTAAATTAAAAATATAAAAGTGAGTGTCTGGGAGAAAACAAGAGCTAGATGTGTGCTAACTTTTCCATGGTAACCTCACCCTAGATCTTCCAAATTTGTGCTCAATTACCCAGGCATAACAGACCTGTATATTAGATTATAGTTTGGAAATGGGGGGTGTGCAGAGAAAGTGTTTACATTTGCAAACAAAGTTCTTAATAAATGATTGTGTACAGCTAGTGATTGACATACAGTTGTGCTTGAAAGTTTATGAACCCTTTAGAATTTTCTATATTTCTGCATAAATATGACCTAAAACATCGTCAGATTTTCACTCAAGTCCTAAAAGTAGATAAAGAGAAACCAGTTAAACAAATGAGACAAAAATTTTATATTTGGTCGTTTATTTATTAAGGAAAATGATCGAAGATTAAATATTTGTGAGTGGCAAAAGTATGTGAACCTTTGCTTTCAGTATCTGGTGTGACCCCCCTTTGCAGCAATAACTGGTGTGTGTGTGTGTGTGTGTGTGTGTATATATATATATATATATATATATATATATATATATATATATATATATATATATATATATATATATATATATATATATATATATATATATATATATATATATATATATATATATATATATATATATATATGTATATATATATGTATATGTATATGTATATATATATATATATATATGTATATGTATATATGTATATGTATATATATATGTATATGTATATATATGTATATATATATATATGTATATATATATATATATATATATATATATATATATATATATATATATATATGTATATATATATATATATATGTATATATAAACTGCTCAAAAAATTAAAGGAACACTTTGAAAACACATCAGATCTCAATGGGAAAAAGAAATCCTCCTGGATATCTATACTGATATAGACTGGGTAATGTGTTAGGAACGAAAGGATGCCACATCGCTTGATGGAAATGAAAATGATCAACCTACAGAGCCCTGAATTCAAAGACGCCCCAAAAATCAGAGTGAAAAATTATGTGGCAGGCTAGTCCATTTTGCCAAAATTTAATTGCAGCAACTCAAAATTGTACGCAGCACTTTGTATGGCCCCTGTGTTCTTGTATACATGCCTGACAACATCGGTGCATGCTTCTAATGAGATGACAGATGGTGTTGTGGGGATCTCCTCCCAGATCTGGACCAGGGCATCACTGAGCTCCTGGACAGTCTGAGGTGCAACCTGGTGGCATTGGATGGACCAAAACATAATGTCCCAGAGGTGTTCTATTGGATTTAGGTCAGGAAAGTGTGGTGGCCAGTCAATGGTATCAATTCCTTCATCCTCCAGGAACTGCCTGCATACTCTCACCACATGAGGCCAGGAATTGTCGTGCACCAGGAGCCACTGTACCAGCATAGGGTCTGACAATGGGTCCAAGGATTTCATCCTGATACCTAATGGCAGCCAAGGTGCCTTTGTCAAGCCTGTAGTGGTCTGTGTGACCCTCCATGGATATGCCTCCCCAGACAATCATTAACCCACCACCAAACTGCTCATGCTGAATGATGTTACAGGCAGCATAATGTTCTCCATGGCTTCTCCAGACCCTTTCACTTCTGTCACGTGCTCAGGGTGAACCTGCTCTCATCTGTAAAAAGCACAGGGCACCAGTGGTGCATCTGCCAATTCTAGTATTCTATGGCGAATGCCAATCGAGCTGCATGCTGCTGGGCAGTGAGCTCAGGGCCCATTAGAGGACATGGGGCCCTTGGGTCACCCTCATGAAGTCTTTCTGGTTGTTTGGTCAGAGACATTCACACCAGTGGCCTGCTGGAGGTCATTTTGTAGGGCTCTGGCAGTGCTCATCCTGTTCCTCCTTGCCCAAAGGAGCAGATACTGGTCCTGCTGATGGGTTATGGACCTTCTATGGCCCTCTCCAGCTCTCCTAGAGTAACTGCTTGTCTCCTAGAATCTCCTCCATGCCCTTGAGACTGTGCAGGAGACACAGCAAACCTTCTGGCAATGACACGTATTGATGTGCCATCCTGGAGAAGTTGGACTACCTGTGCAACCTCTGTAGGGTCCAGGTATCGCCTCATGCTACCAGTAGTGACACTGACTGTAGCCAAATGCAAAACTAGTGAAGAAACAGTCAGAAAAGATGAGGAGGGAAAAATGTCAGTGGCCTCCACCTGTTAAACCATTCCTGTTTTGGGGTCATCTCATTGTTGCCCCTCTAGTGCATCTGTTGTTAATTTCATTAACACCACAGCAGCTGAAACTGATTAACAACCCCTCTGCTACTTAACTGACCAGATTAATATCCCATAAGTTTCATTGACTGTATGCTATACTCTGATTAAAAAGTGTTCCTTTAATTCTTTTGAGCAGTGTATATATATATATATATATATATATATATATATATATATATATATATATATATATATATATACACACACAGTCCTTAATTCTATGTCTTTTTCTTTTCCACCCGACCCCAGCTTCCCGAGTGGAGTGAGGCGGCCTCCTTTATACTGCACCCGGAGGTGCTCCTCTGGCGGTGGCCACAGGTTCCCACAGGGTTGATCCTCCCAGCTCCATATCTGTGGCCCTGATGCCATCCAGAGGTGCTGTCCTCTTGCGCCCCAGAGAAGATATTGCCCCTCTCCCAGTCCATATTGTAAGTTGGAAGGGTGATTGCACCCAAAGAGGACACAGACACCCCTGGGAATACCCCTGAAACACAGTCTACCTTCACATTGCTCCTTACCCTTCTCACTTGTGCTGTAATATGTGATAAACCTCTTGCAAGGTACTCTGCTAACTTAAGTCTTGTGCAGCGCCTGTCAGTTTTGGAATTGATTGTTTTGCTTTTATCTCTCTCTCTCTCTCTGACATTCTCTGCTCCTAGTGGAACTGTCGTCTCTGACTTGTCATGGAGCACGTTTAAGCTCTTGAAAAAGAAACAAATGTTTGTTTGCAGCGTTTGAATAAAATTCCTGTTTTCTACAACCTCCTGTGTCACTGTGCAAAATATGTGACCCAAACGTGACAAGTGGTACAAGGAGTGGGGTGTCCTCCATCTCGCTGGAGAGAGTGGGTTCAATATCTAATTGGGGCTCTAGATTTTCCCCGGCCGCTACCAGTTCTTCGTCCTCGTTTTCTTCTTCTCCCCCCCACTAAGTTCAATAGGCGACCTGACAACTGGTGCCCGACATTTATTAATTAGTTTAGGAAAGAGGGCATTTCTCCGTCCTATGAGTAATGGCCAGGGGCAGGAGTCTGAAATGGCAGACCAACCTTTAAAGTACCGACCCTTATAAGTTATCGGTCCTGCCTGTTGTTATGTACGCGGTGCGAGAATCACCACAGGCGTCCACTGGCTTGAGTCCGTTCTAGTTGTTATTCGTCAGACGGCCACAAGGCATTCTGGATGTGGTATGAGAGGAATGGATAGGTAACGAAACAACAGCCCTAGGACCAAGCTTTGCAGATCGGGTAATTTCGTTGCAGGACAGAATTTCTATGCTTTCCTCTATTGCTGTGGAGCATCAACAACGAGAACAGGAAACTCAGAAGTGTCTTTACGATAGGCGCAGTAAGCTCCGTGAATTCAAACCTGGTATGGGCGTTAGTCGCTTCAGCGCAGAATCAGCTATAGAAACTAATGTTTTGGGAAAAACAGCTGGGGATGTTCTAAAGATACAGCCAAGGCTATGTAAGGAGTTGTTTTTCACTTCGAGAGGCTTTTTTCACATGTAAGCATATTACTGTGTCTTCTGGTATCAGGCACTAGTCTCAAGGCCGAGTAGAAGAAAAAAGCGCCGTGTCCCGTGGAAGGAGGGGGTGTGAGAAACTGATCACTTCTGCATGCACTGCTTCCACGTAGACCGCTTTTGGGCAAGGACACCTAATTAGTATATAAAGGGAAGTTTACGCCCTCAGTTTCTTTGGACGCTCAACCGTGGGGAAAGGCGCACACCGCCCGGTCTTATCTGATAAAAGGCACATGGGTTGATCCTCTGACGAGACTGACATGCGGGCTCCCTCAGTCTACTTGTCTAGGATGATGGCTCTGGGTCTTTTGATGTATGTTACTGTATGTATGTATGTTATTGTAAGTATAAGTTTGTCTCTTTAAGCATATATATTTATTTCTATAACCCATTCATATGTATTTATATGTTATAATTGAATAAGTAAATTTTATTGAAGTATCGGACCTCTTCTCTCTGACTTTTTGCCTACTTATGTTTTAATCCCTTGAACCATTTTCCCAAATCAAAACAGCAAACCATTCCAGATTTTACACATTAATCTCTTGAAGGAATGGCATGACCGACAAGAGGTTAACACTTCCTTGGCTGCTGTTTCTCAGACTGATGTTGCCATTGGTAACGATCTTACTGACACGCAAAAGACAGAACTGTTATCTTTGATCGAATGGAACACTGATGTCTTTTCAGATTTACCAGGCAAGACTAACATTACAAAACATAAAATCACTTCTGAACCCGATGTTCGCGTACAGATGTGGCCATTCCAGATACCGGAAGCGTGACGAAATATTGTTCGCGAAGAGGTAAACAAGATGCTGACATTAGGTGTAATTCGTGAAAGTAAAAGTGACTGGTGCTGCCCGGTCGTATTAGTCCCAAAGCAAGACGGTTCGGTTCGCTTATGTATCGATTTCAGACGCTTGAATAAGGTCTCTAAATTCGATGCTTATCCGATGTCCCGTGTCGATGAACTGTTGGAAAAACTGGTCCACACTAGATCTCACGAAAGGTTATTGGCAGGTGCCTTTAGATACTAGCAGTTTTGAGAAAACAGCATTCGCGACTCCTGACGGACTCTATGAATTTACATCCGTGATTGCTCCTGTGGCTAATGTGCTGCGGCTGCTATGGCCCCTCGCTATATAAAAGAAGCGCGAGTTAAAGAAAAAAAGTTGGAATGAAAAAGAACAGAAGTAAACAGAGGTTGGAGCAGGAAGCAGTGGGGAGGGAGGGAACAAGTCGGTGCAGCAGGAAGCAAGCAAGCAAACGCTCGCAGGCAGCTGAAGGCAGCCTGGGTGTTTGGCCAACACCTGTGAGAAGTTATGGTCGCTCCCGTAGAGTTAGATATGAAGGACGGGAGTGATCGGAAGGCGCAGGACTCTCCACGGAAGGTAGCGAGAGTCAGGACTTGGGACGTGGTGTTCCCTGCGTGAGAGCCTTGGTCGTGGGGAATTCCCAAGTCGCTGTCCGGAGGAGCTGATCGGGGGGCCAAGGATCGGTAAGGCAACTCACAGCAGAATTAGGTATAAAGAAGGTCAGCTGCAAAGTGAGCGTCTCTCTTGTTGCGGTGCCCAGATGGGTGAAGCAGGAGAGACGCTGAAGTGAAAGACACCGGGCTTGCTAATGATTTTAAAGACTGTTTTCTGTTGAACGTTTTTAACCTGATTGTTTTAAGAAGATTTTCTATTTATTGATTTTTTAACCTCCACATTTCTTTTAAGGATTATTTATTTATTGAAGTTTGAAAAGCACTGCACTTGTTGAACACTTTGTTTTGTTGACTATTTTAATAAAAGCACTTGCACATCTTTACCATCCCCTTGTTCAAATGTTGTCTCTCTGTCTAGCTCATCGGTGACATTACCGACGGTGTTGGGTTCAAGGGCTTCTGAACAGTGATGGGAGTGTGGAGCCGAACCCGCATTGTCACAGAGAGATGTTGGTATTTATGATGGGAGCAGTGAGGAACAATGCATTTTGGAAAGATTTTTTAATTGAGAACTATTTAAGTTTAAAATGTATTTTTTTTATCGAAATTGCTTAATTCCTTGTTTGCATATATGAGTTGGAAATCCAGTTTATGTTGTGTGTATATTGTATTGTGGATAGCTTGTGTGAAAACATTAAAAGTGTTTAATATGTTGCCTACACTGTAAGAAGTTAAACCCGATAATCACATTCAGAAAATGAAGATAATCAAAGTCCTTGGCACAGTTTGTAGGAATAGATGAAGAATTGTAGAAATTACAGCATATATATATATATATATATATATATATATATATATATATATATATATATATATCAGTTTGGTTTTAAAAAACACAGTTTTTCTTGTGACAAAAGAAAAGGGAACATTACATAGACTTAATATGCCGTAATAAAGACACAATACATAATATAGAGTTTTATTATATTGATCATAAAATTATACATTTCAAGGTGATTTAGTTTTGCATGTATGCTCACCCAAATCTAATTTTAACATACCACTTCTTGGGAAGATGCATCAAAACTTCAAATAAGCAAGCAAGGATGGATTTTTATTAATGGGGTTACCTAATTATGGAAAATGTGTTTGTTAATGTAGGGGAAAGAAGTTTTGATCTCTTCTCATCTCTAACAATTCTGCAAAGTTAAAAATGATTGGTTGGTTTATTGGTTGCTATCAAATAGCCAACAATATTTCCAATGTTGCAAAATACACTTTCCCCGCATTTTCAGAAATTTATATTTTAAAAATAGCAGTCTTATAAGTAAAATACAGAAATTAATCTCTTGAGAGATGGAACAAAGTGAATGTCATTTGTTACTTAGGATCTCTTTAAAACATTTTTTTCATATTTTTTCTTCATAGCAAAACTATTGTTTTTTTAATCCGCATTAACTGTTAAAAAATTGTTTATTAGTCAATTGATAGCATTTGAATATGCAGAAGTTTTGTACTTTCTTCGTTGATATCTGTATTGTGTGGTTCTGAGTCAGAACAATAAACTGTATACCCTATAAGTTTAAATGTACATTTGGAATTAAAATTTAAAGTCTTCTTAGTTTTTTTTTTTTTGCTGTATTTACAGATGAAAATGGACAGCAAGCTAAAGGTGGAATTTCTAACAAAAGCAGCAGAACAAATGGCAGTTTTTGTAAGAGTCCTTCAACATCAAAAATCCAGCTTTCAGACTCATCCCTGGGAGGTGTCTTTGTACGATGGGAGGAAGAAGCCATTCCGAGGTTAGTCTTGATTGTGTTGAAACTTGAGCACTTAAGATAGATACAGGTGCCTTAGAATGGATATGTACAGTATATACGTGTGTGTGTGTGTGCATGCTCATGCGTGCATCTGCTTATATGTAATAAGGAACTGTAAAAGAAAAAAAAAAAAGATTACAAGAAGTAGTAGTATTGTCACTTGTAGAGAATACAGCAAAATCCCTACTTATGTGCCCAAACACTATATTCTAACATTATAAAGTGGACCATTTACATCATTACTAATGTGAGTATGTAGCAATAGTACCACTAACTGGATATTCACTGGAGCAAATGTTGAATCTTAATGTAATGCGTTCACAATAAGTGAGGATTCCTATCACCTGCTTTTAATTCTTTTTTTTTAAGTAATTATGAATTTGATTTTACATCTTGTAATTAATGTTTAACATAAATAAGATAACTCTTAATCTTTAATTGTACACATTTCTCAGTCAACTGTCGATATCGCATGAAACACAATGTTAGCCAGTGAATAAGTTGTTACCAGGCAGGATTCTTGACCAAACGAATGAGGAGGGCAGTGGGTCTTCAATTCAAATGCACAGGCATGTTTGAGCATGTTCTGTTTTAGTTCATAAGAGCAATTTGCCAAAGTGATTTACTGTATATAATAAAACTTTTGGTAAAAAGACGTGTGTAGAATGTTGTGAGTAAATAACTGGATGACTTCTTATGGATTATGTAGCATGGGTAACATGAGATTTTATTCATAGATATTTTGATATTGTTTGCTGTTGTCCAGCATTTGTCACCATAAATTTCTGTTCCATCAAAAACTTTTTTAATCTCCATTTTGCATCAAGTCATACAATTCAATTTTTTCTTCTGACATCACTAGAAACTACATGTGGTGAGTAATGTAAAAATGTAATTTTTGAGTGGAGTATTCCTTTAAGTGATGATTAAAGCACTTAAAGCTTTGTGCAGACCTGTAATGTATCAACAAGCACTTAATTCAGATTTGGGCAGGTATGTAGCAAGTAAAGTTTAATAAAAGTGAATGTAAACTTTTGCAATTAGATGCAAAAATGTAATATAGTGCACAACTGCGCATTGAGTGAAAAACTATGGGCATCCAGTTGGATTTATTACTAATAAAAGTGGTTCACAGAAGCGATTTAAAGAAAAAAAAAAGTATATACTGGTAGGGGTACCATAGCACATAGATGTTACATTGCTACATAATACTAAATAAGCATGTATCAGCAATTAAATTTTTTTTATTGTAGCCTCCTAAGAGTTATGTTTTTACCTTTTTTTTCTTTTCAATAAGAAAAAATGTAATGTTCAACAGAAATATGTAAATTCTAAAGCATCAAAATAAATACAGTTCAGTAGTCACCAACACACAGTCTGATGTTACAATCAGGAGAACTGAAGTATGTTTTTTTGCACATTTTTCTTATAATATTATTTTATTTGCTTGCACATGAGAGGGTGGAATGTCTGTACCTGATCTGCATGATTGACAAAGTTTGTGTGATTGTGTTATTATTGTCTGCCTTAGTGCAAGCCTTAGTGATTTCCACATTTCCCCTGAAATGAACATTGACAGCTGCTGCATTATGAACAGTGCATAGGAGGCTAACATCTTTCTTATCCTTTTGCTTGATTGTAATCATTTTGCTGTCCTCCTGCTTGATTACAATTATTTTGCCATTTTAGGTACAAAGGTACTTGCACCATGGTGAAGCTTCACAAGACAGAATTCACATATCTATGCGACTTTGGTCATGCAGTGCTGTATGCATCAGTCATCAGTTAATGATTTGTGCTGTGATTCACTCTTTTGATCAGCTAATCACTGTTACACATTACTCTGTATTGTCCATATCTATACTGGCATTTCATCTCACTTACCAAAGCAAGATAAATAAACACAGTAGATCTCTTTACTTGCTCCCACTTGAGTGTATTAGTGCAGTGCAGTGTGACAATGAGTATGCACGTATCAGTTATGTTAAGCACTGCTTTATCATGAAATGAAGGGCTATTCAAAGATGAATAGGTGTGTCCCTGCAAGGATTGAGCTATTCTGTAAACATTTTCAGCTGTTGGTCAAAGCCTTCTTTAATAATGTTTAATGTAGTTTTTAATCATTTGTAATTTTACTTGATATAACCAATTGGTGTACTTTTTTGTTTGCTTTTGCAGTTCCCTTGTCCTAGAAGAAGTTGATAAACAAAGTACATGTGAGCTAGAAGCAGATGCAGTAGCAGCAGATATCTTGAATCGCCTGGATATTGAAAGTAAGGAAATGAAATTGCTTGACCAAATACTTTACTTTCATTTGTGTTCTGTGTCTACAATGATCTGGGTAAATATAGGATGACAGGAAATGTTGAACACATTCCTACAGAAACTTTTTCCATGCTATAGTACTAATGGAAATAATTGACATGAAGTGTATAATATGTAAAGACTGAAGTCCGAATATCAAAGAAACACTTTCACAAAACGTACAAGTATAACAAAATAAGTGTGCTTTTATTCAAGAATATAACCAAAGAAAAAGAGATGGGGTTAGGGTATGACGCTGACATGACCTCTTGGGTGTTGCAGTGGTAAGAAGTGCTGACTTAATCAAGAGGTTGCGGGTTCGATTCCAGGCGCTTCCTATATTTACCTTTTTGAGTAGTGAGCTGCTCTTATTGTTACTATTATAGAATAAAACCATACATTTAATTTGAGTCTGTAACAGCCGGTGTAAATTTATGGTACTTGTAAAAGTTCGTTTTTTTTGTTCTTTTAATTCAGTTTTATTCTCTCAGTCGCATTTACGCTCCCCCCGATCTGACAATGATGTTTTCAAGTAAAGATATGCTGTAACAGAGGTGAACTCAGATGAGGATGAGGGTTCTGCATCGGAGAAAGAGAACAGAAGGCCTCCCTGCAAGAAACATCCAGTCACACATAAGAACAATACAGCTGCACCAGGCGTAAAGGTGAAAGATGACACCAATTGGATGCAGCAACAGGTTGGCAGTCATTCTGCCAGTGAATCTGCCACACACATGTCCTTCAAGAAAACAGCAGAACTTACAGAGCTTGCCAAGATGTTGTGCAAAGTTCTGTTTATAGTTATATTTCTTGATGGTCTTTATATGAAAAACATTTGTATGTTACTTATATAAATGCCACATCGAATGCTGTTTACCTATATTTATTTACTTATCTTCCTACAGCATAAGGTCACAAGCAGACTTCAGAGCTTCCTGTGCTTGATCAACATGGGCATGCTGACAAGGTACATGTGCAATGCTACTTCTTATTCAGGAAAAGATCAGTTATGAAAACTGTGATGGCAACTTCCATCTGCAGCTATAGGCTCTTCAGTATGCGATCGACTCTCCATGCTAGTGTTTATATCTGATGGTGTATGTGCCCCAAAAAAAATCAAACTGCATTCTTGGCACCATTGCTCACATACTGAAGTATCAGCATGGCACTGCCAGATCTAAACACTAGCGTGGAGAGTCGCTCACATAGTGAATAGTCTGTAGCTGCAGGTGGAAGTTGCCATCACACTTTTTGTAACTGATCTTTTCCTGAATAAGGAGTGGCATTGCACATGTACTTGGTCAGCATGCCCGTGTCGATCAAGCACAGGAAGCTCTGCAGTCTACTTGTGACTTTACGCTGTAGGAAGATAAGTACAGTAAATAAATATAGGTTTACAGCATTCAATGTGACGTTTATATAAGTACCATATACCGTAGATCCTGGAATACAAGCCGACTCGGTATATTAGCCGACCCCCTTCTCTACCTACTAAATTACATGAATTTGCCGATGACTGGTATTTAAGCCGACCCCCTTCTCCAAGCAAAATTTTCTAAATTTCTTTAAAAGTGTCTCTTCGGGTATATTTATCATGTTTATCGGCGAATTTGAGACTGCCGGCATTTTTGATGGAAACCAGGAAGTGATTGCGGAGAAGTTTGGTAAAATGAAACCTTTGTGTTGAAACTATATACGCAAATATGGTACATTGGCAGGTGGATTTCCGGAGACTCGCTATAAATTTGATTAACTTAAATACGCAATACAGTGGACCCTTGACTTATGAACTTAATTCGTTCGCGAAGGCTAACCCATAATGCGTTCCGTACCTCCCACTGCAACACTTACTTAACCTTTTTATAAGGTTGTATAATGTGCATAATTTACCAAAACACCAATAATTTTTCTAATGTGCTAACCAAAAAGTTATAAAAAGTGCTTAGCCAACCAGAAGTAGGCTAGATTAAGCTAGGAGCATGGCGGCGCACATGGTCGCAGCAGCTCGGGGCTCTCCTTTTCAGTGCACTTTTTTGTTGTTTTTGTACTTTTTTCCAGAGACAACTTATAAACTCTACAGTACAGTTGAAAGTGACTAGGTTGGCTATAGCTGACTGAAAAAATAATAGAGTCTAAAACAAGTGTCAATGAGAACATCATTTTTAAAAAAAAGACTTCATGACCAGTATAATTAAGACCACATCACAAAACACAGATCAGCTCATAACTTGTCTACTTTAGCTTTTGATGACAACTACTAAGGTGATAGCAAGATGAAATGGTAAAGTAAGAATATCACCGATGATGTTGCAAAGCATACCTCTTCACTGATGAATTTTAGTGGAGATGGTTTAAGCGTATATAGCTGCCTCTCAGTGCAGATTTTTATTGATGGTACAACTATGTATTATGGCAGAATGATTGTAGGAGATTACATTAGGCCCACTTTTGATCATTAACCAAGATATTAGTCATGGGTGCACTGCCTTACAGGATCCACATTAGGATGTAAGGTCTGTTTTCCATAAGCATAGCCTCAAGCATATAGCTTATTCCGGCAATTTTTGTAACAGCTGTCAGGAAGGGTCTTCCTGGTATCTTCCTCTTTTTTATTTCAGCTCAGGGGACATTGTTGATTTTTCTTCAATCATCAATCTTTTTCACTAAAGTGACTGGAATGCTCATATATCTTTCTGCTTTGTCTGTGTTATGGGTGTTCTGAACACACAAAAAGTGTAACAATCCCATTGGTCTTCAACTAAATTTATAATTTAATTTCCTTTATGAATGTTTAATTAGGTTTGGTTAGTTGATCTCTTCAAGTTTGGTATATAGCACAATATTAAAATGGACAACTAAATAATTCAAGGCTGTAGCAGACTCTAAACAATATGAAAACATCAGTCTGAGTGAGTAAATTGTATTTACATTGAGAACATAGCTACTGTATTTTATGGTTGAGTTTGGCTAATCCAAATACTGACAGTCATAAAACTAAATGGGCTTCTCATAAGCACTAGCTTGAAAAGGCAGTTGCAGTGAGGCGGTCATGCTCAAGGCAGTTGCTTTACTTGCTCAGGAAATTCCAAAACTGTCTATAGTAATTCAGTTACAATATGTGTGGCAGTCTTAATTGTACATTGGTGGAATAAGAGTTGTGACGGTTGCTGTATCTTTAAAGCACACTGTTACACAACAACTAGCTATTTGGTATATCAGATTTGTGAAACACCATTGGTGATCTAGTTGCCTAACCATGCCATTTTAAATGACTGGAAATGGCTGTCCATGTCTACTTTACTGATTGAATGCAGACTCTGCAGCACAGTTGTGTTCCATCTCTTTTGTGATGGCTAATAACATGCTGCTTGACATAAGACATCAGAAAAACATCTGTTTTCTGTTTGCAAGGTTCAAAACACGTGTTCCTTATTCCTCGTCGCTATATACTACAGTATATTTCTGGATGAGCATTCTTTGTTGTCAGATCTCATGTACAAAATGCCTACCCCTACGATTAAAGACAAAATCAGACCTGATCAGTAGCAGACTAGTTGGAGTGAGGCGCTGGGCATGTATGTCACACCGGGCAACCAGCTTCACCGGAGTGCTCAGCAGACTTCCCCAGTCTCACTAAGATTATGTAAATGAAGGCTGTGACTGAAAATTGCAGGAAGACGCATGTAATCTTACACCGCACTTGGTGAAGTTTTGTTTTTCCCATTATGAAAACAGTACTTATTTTTGTGTTTTATGTTAAATTAGTCTTTTAAGGTTAATTCCTTTTACTCAAATGCAAAATCAACAAAAATATTTTTTTTTCTGGATGTTTGAGATGCTTGAACTTGAACCACAGAAATTGATTTGTGTTAGCCATCAAGATTTCACTGCTTATGACAAATTATAGTCTAAAAACCGCTGAGTTTTCAACAAATAATACATAATGCAACTCAGAAAGGCGCTAATCACACCTTTATTCAGTTGGATGTTCTGATGAAGTATAACGAGTGAGTGCATATGCTTTATCTTGAGGTATAGAGTACTTGATTTATTTTCTGCCTGATGTAGCTTCTTATCTTTTTCTATCACAAATATTATATGATCTAATAGTGTAGCATTTTGTTGTTGTGTACAAAAATTTAATTGAAACAAAAGAATGCTCATACAAAGGAAAGAACTGGCACTTTTAGCCTGAATTATTCATACTGTTAAATGTAAAAAAATATTTTTAAACTCTCCCATAAGTTCACTTGCCTTTGTTTCTGTTGTGGTATGAAATTACCTATTGACTAACCATGTAGCCTTGACATACTGGGCGTTTCAAGATGTCTCTCAGCTCAGAGTTCAGCCATTACATTTGTTAATATATATATTTGTATTGTACTACTCAGGAAGAATGATTTGTTCTGCAAAAACTGAACATATTCTGTTTGTTTGCAAAGGCATATATAAAGATATTATGTCTAGTTACATTTTATTTTTTGCATACAGTAGGCATACTGAATATGTCATATTATATCATTTCTATTTTTACCTTTTCTTTCAAAATAGCTCAGATTGGTAAAAATCCGGGTTTGCAAGCTATTTGGGAAGATGAAAAACAGAGACGGCGGGAAAAAAATGAATCTTCACAAATTGAGCTTTTTGAATCCCAAGGTGGGTATCAGTCACTTTGAGAAGCCTAGCATGAAATATGTTTTTTTAGAATATTTTTTCCTTCTTTCTTTAAATGCATGGTAGGAGTTTTGTGACATTTATCTTTTGTTTAGCATAAGCATTATTGTTAATCCTGTGGCATCCTGGCTTTCTTTGCTATTTCTTATTTCCAAAATGTTAGTGCTTTCATCTCTGTCAATGTAACTTCCCAAATAATTTTGCACACTTGGATATTTGACAGCTTTTGTCTGTGATGTTGTCAGCAGTAATAACATTCAGCCTTTGAGTAAGTAAATACTGAATTAACAAGGAGTGAAACATGTTCTTGCTTTCTGATTTTAAAGAAATGAAAGGGCTAACTACTAAGTAGCAAATATGTCAAACATGACTTACACTGTGTGATACAACAGTTTCATTGAGTTGAATTAAACAAATAGTTTTTTACCTTTTGTTGTTAAAGTAGTCAGTTGTTTAATTTTTCAGATTTCTCATAGCCATTGCTACATTGTAGCATTGATGAAAGGGAGAAAACCTAAAAGAGTTTATAGGGAAAAAGCAAACATCCCTAGGAATGAAATGCTTGACTTTTAGTTTAATCATAAAGGATCAAAGTAGCCAGGATTTTGTAATGAAGAAGAGCATTCTACCTATAAACAATATAACTCTGAATGCAGCCAAGCTACAATGTCACCACCCATTATGGCTAGAAGAGATAGATAAAAGTGCATTAATAGATGTATACTTAATCATCACAGGGAGCCCCATTTGTGTCACCTTTACTCCCTAAAGAGAGGCTACAAAGGCCAATAATACTGCATGTATATATACCTCCCTGTGTATGTGCTGGTTTTTATTTGATCCAGTGCTTCTCACACATGTAAAGAGCCTAGAATCCAGGATTACACCTTGTCTGTCTTACATTATGGTCCATGTTTTTTGTCCACTTGTATTCTAGTCACAATAGGACTTCCTTCTCCCAAAGACAACATTTTGAATTAGTACTGTTCAAAAAGAGATTCTTCCCAAATAAAGTTGCATTGAAGAATATTTACCTGTCTCATGTTTACTTTTTTGTCCATGGCAAGACTTTTCCCAATAGATTTAATTACTCTTTTAAAAAAAAAAAAATAAAAAAGATCTACCCATTAGAACCCAAATGATTAATCACATTGCAGATCTGATCGAGCCAATAATAAAGCTCAATAACTTAATCGGCATCAGCAGAAGTGAAGTGAATCAGGAACCTATCAGGTGCCAGCATTTTGAGTGACAGAGTATGTCAAAGCATGCAGAATTTCATGTACACACAAACTGTGTGTCCCAAAGTAGAGGTAAGTCCAGTTGACAAAAACCCTGATTTTATATAGTAGGTAAGCCTTATTTTTGTCAAAACTGAAAAAATGGTAAAAGTACAGCACCTTATTTCCTTATCTTTAACTGCTATTCTGTTTGTATGACAAATTTACAATTTGTTATGGTAGGTGCAAGTTATCATTAACAACTTTTGAAAGGCCGTTATTCATGGTATAAACTACAGTTGAAGTCGGAGTTCACATACGCTTAGGGTGAATTCTTTAAAATTCACTTTTTAAGATTTTATACTAACAAACTATACATTTGGCATATCTTTTAAGACTTCTTCTTTGTGCATGGCAAAAGTAATGTTTTTCAACAATGTTCACAGATTATTTCACTATTACTGACTATATCACAATTCCAGGGTAGTGACAAGTTTGCATACACTTTAACTGTGCCTTTAAACAGCTTGGACAAATTCCAGAACATGTCAAATCTTCAGGCAATTAGACAATTAGCTTCTGATATCCAATTAATCCAATTGGAGTCAACATGTGGATGTACGTTAAGGCCTACCATTAAATTCACTCATTTGCTTGACATAATGGGAAAATCAAAATAAATCAACCAAGACCTCAGAAAAAAAAAATTGTAGATTTCCGCAAATTTGGTTCATCTTTGGGAACAATTTCCAAATGCCTGAAGATTCCAAATTGATCTGTGCAAACAGTAATAAGCAAGTATGAACACCATGGGACCCCATAGCCAACAGGAAGGAGGCACATTCTGTCTCCTAGGGAAGAATGTACTTAGACACAGATAGTGCAAATCAATCCCAGAAAAACAGCAAAGGACCTTGTAAGAATGCTGGGGGAAATGGGTAGACAAGTATTTACCTAAAAGAGTAAAATGTGTCCTATATTGACATAACCTGAAACGCTGCTCAGCAAGGAAGAAACCACTGCTCCAAAGCTGCCATAAAAAAGCCAAACTACAGTTTGCAGTGGCACATGGGGAAAAAGATCTTACCTTCTGGAGAAATGTCCTCTGGTCTGATGAATCCAAGATTGAACTGTTTGGCCATAGTGACCATTGCTGTTTTTGGAGGAAAAAGGTTGAGGCTTGCAAGGCAAAGAACATCATCCCAACCATCAAGCATGGGGTTGGACGCATCATGTTGTGGGGGTGCTTTGCTTCAGGAGGGACTGGTGCACTTAAAGAAGGCATCATGAGGAAGGGAAATTATGTAGATATACTGCAGCAGCATCTCAAAAGCTAAGCAAGGAACCATGAAGTTCAGTCGCAAATGGGTCTTCCAAATGGACAATGACCCCAAGCATAATTCCAAAGCTGTGGCAAAATGGCTTAAGGTCAACAAGGTCTAGGTATTGGAGTTGCCATCACAAAGCCGTGACCTCAGTCTGATTGAAAATGTATAGGCAGAACCGAAAAAGTGTGTGCAAGCAAGGAGGCCTACAAACCTGTCCCAGTTACACCAGTCCTATCTGGAAAAATGTAACAAAATCTCAACCACTTATTGTAAGAAGCTTGTGGAAGGCTACCCAAAATGTTTGCTCAAGTAAAGAAAATTAAAGGCAATTCTACCAAATATAACAAAGTGTGTATAAACTTCTGACCCACTGGAATTGTTATATCGTCAATAAAAAGTGAAATACTCTGTCTGTGAACATTGTTGTAAATAATTACTGTTGCCCTTCACAAATAATATGCCAAATTGTTTCTTGTTAGTATAAAATCTGTGGAGGGGTTATAAAGTGAGTTTTAAATAATTCACTCTAAGTATATATAAACTTTTGACTTCAACTGTACACCATAGCTGCGCAGATTATAACTTACTATTCTGACTAAGTGCAGTTTATTTCCGGGTTGTGGGGATGTTGAGCTGTTTTAGTGTTTAGACTCTGTGATGCATTAGATAGTATTTTTCTACCAATAAACAAATACTTTATTAATGAATAGATTGTCTAGGACTGTCAGATTATGCACAAATTTTCATATTCAAAATAAGTAAATATTTGAATGTAGGCTAAAAGTTGCACGTGCTACTACATATAGGTTTCTACTTAACATGCTCTTCAGTGCTTTATCATTACTAATAATTTCGCTTCTTTGCACAGCGTGCAGTGTTAATGACTTGTGCACTGTGCAGCTTTCACTTGATAAACAAAGACCTTCATAAAAACGTGATCAAAGATAAACATGTAACCAACACACTTCACATGTCTGTAGGCATATCTGAAGCTCAAGCAAAATTGCTCACAATTGCTTAAACACGTTACTTTAGTCCCCTACACCCTGCACTTCATCCAGCCCTCTGCTCAGCTATTTGCCTTTCTGATCCTCTCTATTCAGGCAAGGGGATATTTGACTTGTCCACCATCATCAGTAATCAAGTGTTCAGTGTTTTGGGCAACATTTATTATAACAAGAAGAGTTCTCTGCATGGCATACATGCAGAGATTCAGTGCTTCCTGCATTATAACCTCTGTTTACTGGAACTGCAGTATTAGTTTGACCATGTCACTCATATTAGCTGCTGTTTACATTTTTTTATTTAATTATATTAACAATTATATTACAGTTTATTTTAATTATTATTATATATGTTATTTATTTTTAAGAGTATATTTCTGAATAATTGTTTATTGACACTTTTTTGTACAAACTTAAAATAATGTAGTTTGTATGCATGTTTGTTACAAATCATAAAACATTTATTTGAATATTTTTGTACTTGACTTTTTGAGACCAGAGGGGTGAACCTATTTATCGGTCTCTAATATTGGTTATGAGAAACACAGATCCTTCTTATTGGTATATGTGATAAAAATTTCTGGCTAGTCAGGTTGTACTATGCATATCACATACTTTGACATGTGTATGCATATACTTGTAGCAGGTGGATGTTTGTTTGATTGTTGTCGAGAGTAAATGTATCTTACACTGGTAAGCAGTTCCTTTACATTCTTCCATGTTTGCTCATTCTGATGTTACTGATGCTCTTAAAAACCTGGACATATATGTGAGGACACCTTTTGTTGATAGCAGATACTTGTTGACTCCAATAGTGTGTATGACCAAAAGGAGTTTGGGAGGAAGCTGTGATCACCAGAATTCTGTCTGCAAGCTTATTTTAGCCACAGTTTAAATGTTTTTAAAAACTCAAAATAACTATAAGCTTTTTAATTAAGCTGTTTATTGAGAGCCATAGTTAAAAAATTTAAATATTGTAAAATTGTATTTATTATTTGGATTTTATGAGAGACGTGGAATTATTTTTATGTATAAATACTATAAAAAATTTGATTAATAATGATTGTAATTCTAAAATTGAAAAGTTTAGGAAATGTTCAAACTGCAGTATAAAGTATGATGTATCTGTTCACAAACTTGCATACAGCCAAACAAACCTGATCAAGGTAAATATAGGGTTCCTCTGTTCCATTACTATGTCAGAGAAGTAATTTATGGTAAAGTCAACCGAAAGCTGCAAAAGAACAATGAAGCAGGGATTAATTTCCATAAAGCTATTTTTCTTTTTTAAAAAAAGTTACAATAATGAGCAGTCCAAAATTACACAATTCTGTCTGGATATATTTTTATTGTATGACTGTAAGCAAGTTACTTATCTTGTTTGTGCTTTAATGGCCAATTATAATTTATAGAAAGCCATACTGTGTTGCATTATGGTCTATATGATTTTTAAAAATTAAATGTAATCTTATTGTGAAAAGCAGTTGCTTAATCTCTTCCATGTCTCCTGTCAGTATTCCTAATCCATTGTCAGCAGCTTTACTATATGGGCTAGCATGGCATAGTGAACAGTCTGTTTGTTTTAACAATATGTTGTTTACTTGATGCCTGATTTTACTCATTTACAAAATCCCTTATCCACCTGTTATAGCACTGTGTAGGATATCCTATTCTGTTTAAAATTAGAAATAATTAAACATTTTTATTCAAGAAATTGTAGAATGCTTCCTTAGAATTTTACAAGAGTTTATTAATGATGTTAAGTTAATACAATGAAAGTTAAAGGTAAAAAGCCTAATCCCTCTAGTATGATATTATGATATTAGTTAGCTGTAAGGTGCATGTAAGTTTGTTTGTAGGTTGTTGCACATTAGGACATTTTTTTTATTATTATTAATTTTTTTTTATTTGTTGTGACGATGCCGGTTCATTTCATGCTCCCAACGTCCCTATGGGAGCCCTGAACCCAACACTGTCGATAATGTCATCGAGATGAGCTGACAAGCGAGGACAAATCTGAAATAAAGCCAGGAGAAAAATCCAAAAATGCTTTTATTAAAACAATCATCCAAACAAAAAAGTGCAGTGCATCAAATTCAATAAATATTCCTTAAAACCAATGTCCAGTGGGGATAAAACTATAAATAAATCCTTTAAAATCAGAGGTTAATACACAGTCTCTCTCACTCATTACTCTCTGGCCCACCTCCGTCTTTTTCTCCCCGGTTCACCCATTACTCGAAGCCAGCTGAGACCCAACAGCTACGAGCTCCTTCTGCCAAACTCCGTCTTGACCTCCTTTCGGACACTGCCGGACCGATGGGGTCCCTTCATCCTTCACGCACCCGTAGTCGCTCCTCAGATCCCTCGGAAGGACACCTGCTCTGCTCACCCCACTCATTCAAAGTTTGAGTGGGGCGAACGAGCCCCTAGAGTGCCACCAACAAACGCTCCTCTGCGGGGCCCCAGCTTGAGGTGTCCAGATCCTCCTGCTTAGACTGCCTTTCTCACGTCCTTTAACCTCTTTTTTCCTTCCATTTCTATCTCCATCTCCCCTTTCCTGATGTCGACCCGTATATATACACACATATCTCAGCATGCCTCCATGGGCGCAGCGCCTTAATCACACACCGCAGGAAGCCAATGAGGCAATCAAGAACGGCCGCACCCACACGTGTAGGTGTGACTCGCTCCCGCTACCTCATTAACTCCCCGCGGTCGTGCAGTCGCGCCCACGGAGAATGGCATGGCTATACGGATTTAAAACCTGGCCTTGTTTGTTGGAAGCCGCAGACCCGCTGTACCACACTTGTTGCCTAATATTAAAAATGTGTTAATTGAATGTAAATTAATTTTATGGTGGTGACATACAATAGGCATATTTTTGGTATGAAAAGTCATTTTAGTGGTGAAGAGGTTGTAGCTAATACAGAATTTGCTGTTATCTGGTGGGGAGTAAAGAAAGGTAGGAAAATGGGAAAATGAAGAGTGATTTAAAAGATAAAACTACTTCATAGTTTATACAAACCATCACAGTATGCCAAAGCTAATATGGACCAAAAAGATGCATCTTTATTTGAACAAAACACTGAGATTAATGTTTCCCATAATTATTAATGAAAAAAGTTAAGGTAGATCAAGCATTCTTGATCTTTTTATTTCAACATTTTTATCCTTAACACTAGAATTACCAGAGCCTACGAAAAAACTTTGAGTTCCGTCCTCATCTTAAATCGCTTCTTAAAACCGTTCTCACCTCTCCGCCAGCCTCCTTTGTCCTGTAAATGTGCCGATAAAAACAAACTGCAAGCAGCCGGCTATTCCATCCCCTCACCGACTTAGAACGTGCACAAACTTCTCCGAGCTCATGCCTCGATTATCTGGGAGTGATGTGGAGTTTTAGAGTGGAAATAATAGATTGTTATTTGGAACACACGCATTTCATGTGTGTTCCGTTTCTACAGTAATCTGTGTAAACACAGTGTTAAAACAGAAACTTTTTCCTATTTTAGTAATAAATGTTACAAAATGTAGACATAAACTATAAAATGTGTGAAGCCTGACAGCCAAAGACCAAATAAACACTTTCATAAAAGGTTCAAGACTTTTACAACAGCTTCCGTGGCGTACTGGCAAGATTTCGTCACTTAGAGTGCAGCAGACTTGCTGTACTTCAAGAGATCCGAGTTTGATTCCCCATTGGGGAGAAAATTTATTTATTTTTAACCTTCGCCGTTCTGCCTGCCTGAACTCCCTGTCTATCTATATAGTAATAACAGTAATTTTATTATTGTATAGGAGCTTCCCTGTCTGCCTATCACATAGTGCCTTTCCTTCCTACCTGTCTATATATCTATCCCCTTAGCTGTTTTTTATATATCTATTATACAGTGCCTTCCCTGTTTATTTATATATCTAGTGCCTTCTCTGCCTGTCTGTCTGTCTGATTGCGTATAGCTCTGAACTTACTGCTCTGTACTATTCTGTCCTGTGCAGGTCCTGCAGTACAAAAGAAACACCACCATACAGCAACATGTGCGAACTGGCAAGATCAATGAAAGAGACAATATATGTAAAAACATCATCGCACTAATGCAATATTATTTGAAAATGAACAGTGTCAGATCGGGTTTGAATATGCCCCCGATCTGACGCTGTTCGTTTTCAAATAATATTGCATGTACTGTGCGTTGAAACTGCTCCACTGAATAAGCTGACTCCTTCTGTAACAGCGTCAGCATGTATTCAAACCCAAACTGATGTTGTTCGTTTTCAAATAATATTGCATGTACTGTACTATTTTAGAATAAAAACATACATTTGATTTCAGTCAGTCTGTAAGAGCCAGTTTAAATGCATGATAATTGTAAAGGTTAGCTTTTTTTTTTCCTAATTCAGTTCCATTCTCTCAGTCGCGTTCACGACCCCCCCTCCCCATCTGACACTGCTGTTTTCACATAAAGACCGCTGTAGCTCAAATGTGATTTATTTGGAGACGCGCTATAGCTCGAATGTTATTTATATAGGGAAGAAAGTACAATGTCGGGTGCTCATTCAGTGGAATAGGAACCATAGCACAGAGAGATGTGTACACTGCAACAAGTACAAGTCGTAAATGTAGGAAGGGTGTGTGGGAATTGTTAATATTTGAATGTGATGATTTTATATAGCACGGATCGGAAATCAGCAGTTCTTAGCATTGCACCACGCATGCTGTCGTATCAACCGCCTACTGTAACTTGCTTTATTTTTTCTTCACTTATAGTCTAGAATAAAAGTGCACTTGTTTTGTTATACTTGTACACCAACATATGTTCCTGTGTTTGAGCGACACGGGCATGCTCAAAAAATAGACATGTAATGCCACGAAAAGTGCACACAGGCACCTTAGTTCGCAAGCATTGGTACGAGAATGCAGTCACAAGTACGCTTCAGTGCTATAGCGATTCTTTTTGTGAAAACAGCAGTGTTGTATTAGGGAAGGATCCTGAACACGACTGATAGAATGAAAAGTGAATAAAAAAAAACAAAAAAAAAACTAACCTTTAGAAGTATCATAAATTACAATGGCTGTTACACACTGAAATCAAATGTATGTTTTTATTCTAAAATAGTAATAATAAGAGCAGTTTACTTCTCAAAACTAAGTCGTGCGGGATCGAACTCATTACCTTTTGATTACTAGTCAGCAGCTGATACCATTACGCTACCGTGGCAACTGTAATAAGCGTGTGTCAATGTGGCATGCTAAGGCGGCTTTTTTTCTGCAGTTATTTTTTTTGAATAAAAGCATACTTGTTCTGTTGTATTTGTACCTTTTGTGAAAGTGTTTCCTTGATATGTGGACTTCAGGCTTCATACATTATATAGTTTATCCTTTTTATTTACTACTACAATATGAAAAACGTTTCTGTTTTAAAAATGTGTTTACACAGATTACTGTAGAAATGGAACACACGTGAAATGCGTGTATTCCAAATAATGATCTATTATTTCCACTCTAAAAGTCCACTTCACTCCCAGATAATCAATCAAGGCATGAGCTGGGAGAAGTTTGTGCACGTTCTAAGTCGGTGGGGGATGGAATAGCCGGCTACTTGCATCTTTATCAGCACATTTAGATTAACAAAAGACGCTGGCGGAGAGTTGAGAACAGTTTTAAGAAGCGATTTAAGGTGGGACGGATCTACGAGTTTTTTCGTAGGCTCTGGTAATTCTAGTGTTAAATCAACTGTAGTACAGTAAAATGTGTCAGCAAATTAATAAATTTAGTAAACAAAAGATGTAAATTAACAACAATTTTCCTTACATTAAGAAGCTGTTGCTTATTGTGGCTGGATGTTTTGAGAGAGAATATATTTTAATTAGCAAAGGAGGTGAAGGAGTTATGAGTAGGATTATCATAATTATCTTTGTTAACCACTTCATGCCTATCTATCTATCTATGCAAAGCTTTGTCAGTGCAACCAGTGCTAAATGACGATGAGAAACAATGAATAAAGCTACACACGGGGCATTGGGCGTTTGTGATTTATTCAGTTTTCCTCTGTTTAATTTGAAATTTTTAATGTACAGTAAACCCTCGTTTATTGTGGTTAATTTGTTCCAGACTCTACTGCGATAAATGAATTTCCGCAAAGTAGGATTCTTTATTTATAAATCGAATATTTTCACAGTTAGAGCATAGAAAACCTGTTTACGACCTTCTAAATACGTTTTTTAATTATTAACATTATTCTAACATTATTAGAGCCCTCTAGACATGAAATAACACCCTTTAGTTAAAAGTTTAAACAGTGCTCCATGACAAGACAGAGATGACAGTTCCGTCTCACAATTAAAAGAATGCAAACATATCTTCCTCTTCAAAGGAGTGCGCGTCAGGAGCAGAGAATGTCAGAGAGAGAGAGTGAGAAAAGCAAACAATCAAAAATCAATAGGGCTGTTCGGGCTTTTAAGTATGCAAAGCACCCCCGGACTAAGCAGCTGCAAGGAAGGGAGCAATGTGAAGGTAGTCTTTCAGCATTTTTTATAGGATCGACGTTATCCTCTAGGCCAGTGTGCGAACAGCCCCTCTGCTAACACCCCCTCCATCAGGAGCAGAGAATGCCAGAGAGAGTAAGAGAGACAGAGAAAAGCAAACAATTAAAAATTAATATGTGCTGTTCGGAGCACCGCGCAGGAAGCATATCGTATATCATTGAGGAGTTTTATTTAATATGTAATACGTGCTCTGATTGAGTAGCTTCTCAGCCATCCGCCAACAGCATCCCTTGTATGAAATCAACTGGGCAAACCAACTGAAGAAGCATGTACCATAAATAAAAAAACCCATTGTTCGCAGAAATCTGCGAACCTGCGAAAAATCTGTGATATATATTTAGATATGCTTACATTTAAAATCCGCGATGGAGTGAAGCCGCGAAAGTCGAAGCGCGATATAACAAGGGATCACTGTATTCTCCTTGCCAATCCAATTCAAGTCTTTTGTTTTTTATTATTACCATAGAAATCTTAAGAGTCCTTATGTAAAGTGCTTGCTTATATTTATATAGCATTCATTTATCTTATATGTATTTTTTTCCATGCATAGAATGTTACAGTATTTCAGAAAAAAAACCTGTTGCTGAAAATGGAGTTTGCGGAACCCTTCAGATGATTACTTGTTCCAGTATAGGTGGCATTTATTGATATCCCTAGAAAAGTTAATAAATTATTCAGTTACTGTAATGTGAAGTTCCAGCTTGTCCCTGCTTCTCATGGACATTAGCTACTGACTTGTATGTTTTTCAAAGAGGAATGGAGTGGAAGTGGTCACAAGCTGGGGTTTAAAAGACCTTTTAGGTCATAGGGTCATATAACTTTATGTTGGGTATGCAAGTTAAGGCAAAAATTGGACTAGTGGTAGAAAGAGAAATAATGATAAGGTACCGAAGGTTTTGGTGCAGTCTGAGGTAGTTAACCACATTGATAGTTAGGAATCAAACCTGTATAGCTAATACCAGTGGGTATGTCAGGTGCATATCTTTCTTGTACTGTTCCACGTCATTTGCTCCTTTATCAGTATGGCTTTGTATTTATTTTGTGATTAAACCACTTTTTCATTGCTTCCCTGGTGTCTTTGGTTCTATTTTGGGAATAGGGTAGGAATCAAGAACACATGCAAGTCATTTTACTCATGTAAATTAACTAAGCAAAATTCTTCAGAAGCAAGGTTCTTTAAAAAGTTATTTTACTTTGTGTTTAAAATACAACCAGACACCAATTGTATTCCTTTGGACAATAAACAAACCCTGGTGATTATAGTATATCTGGATATACAAAATGATGAAAGATGGCAAAGCAGGCTCCCACAAGATTGCCATGCCCTCTCATTAGAACACTAGTTAGAGTGAAGACTTGTTCTTACCAGGGCAGTCCGGTATGAGGAATGAGAATTAATGGATTCTAGAACTGTTTCTTTCTGCACTATTTCTGTACCGGGAGAATAAAAGCTCTGCCTCCCACCTACCTTTGAATGTATCGACACAGGGTGTGCTTGCTGCATTATTAAAGCATGTGCCAGCTTTTCATGCTGTTACTGTAGTTTGCATCTCAAAAAGACAAATGATCCTGCAGTCTGTGCAGGAATGTATTCCCAGGTAGTGGCTTTAATAACAACGGCTCAGTGGCTCCTGTTATCAGTTTGATGGATATGGCAAGTCATCAGAGTCCTTTTTGTCTTATTTCTTGTAGAACCCTGTGTTTATATTCTTTATCTTTTGACTTTTTTACACTTGCCTTTCCCTGAAATCTTTTGCAGTTTGCTGTCATGTCTTAGAAGAAAGAGATGTCCTTGGAGAAGTGATTTTTTTTTTGTATTGTGGTAATCCAAGATCATTTTATGTCATTTTTTGGCCTGGAGCAATTGAAGGTAATTGAGGCCAAACATTGCCTGAATGTAGGTGGCATCATTTTGCTTTTAGTTAAAGCAAGCAGTGCCCTCCTCATTATATTGTACATTCATACTGTGTGTAAAATGTGTTTTTCTTCCAACTTTCTGTCTCCATTTTATATTTTAATGTGCTTATAGAGAAAGCCACTACATAACAAGTATTATTGCAATTTTCTTTTTTTTCTCCAAAAATTGCAACTTTCAGATAAAATGTTAAAAATAGTGACTGCAAATTCTGGGGCTCTGGAGCCTTGCATATTAATCCAAAAAATGTAGTAATTTACTTTTCAGATCTTTCCTGTCCAAAATCAAAGAAAGTATACAACTTGTAAGTGGACCTGGGTATGTGAATACTGTTTATGAATATATGCACTTTAAAAAACAAAACGTACATATTAAAGTGTCCTACAAGTGACACTTGTTTGGGTTAGTAACAGAGAATCACTAACTGTAACCTACAAAAAAGATTAATTTCTAGTCTGATGCTCTTCTAGATGGATACAAAAATAGGACTGTGGTTTATGAGATCATTGGTGTTCAACTCCCAGGTGCTTCCTATGTGGATTTTGCATGTTCTCCCAGTGTTCATGTGGGATTTCTCTGGCTGCACCGGTTTTCTCCCCACAGTCCAAAGACCTGTGCGTTAAAGCTGTGTGTGTGTGTGTGTTTGTTTGTGTGTGTCTCTGGGCTGGTGCCCTATCCAGGGTTTCTTTCTGCCTTGCACCCAATATCCGAGCAGCAATAAGCACGTTTTGAAATTGGATGGATGGTTAAATACATAGATTTTTCTGAACTAGCAGCTACATGTTTCAGCACCTTCATAAAATCTTCTCATATGAGTCAAGTAAATATTCATGTTCCTTCAAGACCTCTGTAGCCACTTAGAATCTGATATTTGTTTGTGCCCTTTGATTTAAGAGGGCAAAGAATACTATGAAACATTCACTGACTTGAAAATTCATTTGAACAGTTTACTAGTGAGAAAACATAATTTGTTTTGGTCCTTGTTCTCCAACATGTTGTTCTTTGTCATCAGTTCAAGAATTAAAGACCATACTCAAGGTGCTTCACAGAATCTCATATGTGTATATATATTTATGTATGTATGTATGTATATATATATATATATTTATGTGTGTATATATATATATATATATATATATATATATAATATAATATATCTATACTAATAAAAGGCAAAGCCCTCACTCACTCACTCACTCACTCACTCACTGACTCATCACTAATTCTCCAACTTCCCGTGTGGGTGGAAGGCTGAAATTTGGCAGGTTCATTCCTTACAGCTTCCTTACAAAAGTTGGGCAGGTTTTATATCGAAATTCTACGCGTAATGGTCATAACTGGAAGCTGTTTTTCTCCATTTACTGTAATGGAGATGAGCTTCAACGCCGTGGGGGGAGTTTCGTGTGACATCATCACGCCTCCCACGTAATCACGCAGTACATAGAAAACCAGGAAGACCTAAAAAAAGCGCTGAAGAAAACATGCATTATATAATTGAGAAGGCAGCGAAACAATAAGAAGCGGGCTAGTGACATATACAACCATATTCATGACTTCTGCTACTTCGGAAACAAAGCACGATGTAAACCTACACTTTAAATTAAGTTCATAGACAGGCTGCGCTGGCGTTTGTAATTTAGTGCCTGCCCATATAAGGCCGTCCGTCGCGGCAATCCAATAGCAAACTCCCACTAAATATTCACGGGTTAAGGACTGTGCTTATGCAGAGGAAGATGAGATGGTCAGGGTGGTGTTTGGTACAAACTCAGCGAAACTGCGAGAGAAAGTTTTAAGTGCCAGGACTAAGGTAACATTAAATACAGCCATGGACATAGCACGAGATGGCACCAGCACAGCTGGGAAACCGATGCATGTACACGGCGGCTCACGTGAACTGGCGCAGTGCACAGATAAAAAGCAACAGTTCCAAAAGGCTGAACAAAACCAAATTACACAATTGAAAAGGCAGCAAAAATATGAAGCGTCTCATACATACAAGAATATTCATAAATCCAAAACAAAGCACACGTTGGAAAAAGTCAATGTCCCGCTAAAGGAAGACAGTGTAAAAAGCCGTGCATGCAGTGTGTCAGGTCTCAGATAAAGAAGAAGGCGAGCTGTTTATTGATGCAGTAAGAAGCGAATCGATGAATGAAACCTGTCATCTTTACAACGATTGACAAACACGGAATGTAACTTGAACACAACACATCCTACAAATACGAACCTGATTGAAAGAAATAATGATAATCAAATCCTTGATGACAGCAACACTCAGTAACACTCACAAAACAAATACTGTATATTGACAGTCATGTTACGTTATTTTAAAATGTTCCCTTTTCTTTTCATAGCTTTTTAACACACTACTTCTCCACTGCGATCTGCGGGTATATATATATATATATATATATATATATATATATATATATATATATATATATATATATATATATATATATACCCGATCTACATACTCGAATAATGGATACTTTATTCGCCATCAATGATTGTTTTGGTAAAGCCATACTCAGTGTATTCATTAGATGAACGGTAAAAAAGTAAGAGCGAGGGAAGGATAACAACAACAACAACAACATTTATTTATATAGCACATTTTCATACAAACAGTAGCTCAAAGTGCTTTACATATTAAAGAATAGAAAAATGAAAGACATAATTATAAAAAATAAATCAACATTAACATCGAGTAAGAGTAAGGTTCAATGGCCAGGGGACAGAAAAACAAAAAACTCCAGACGGCTGGAGAAAAATAAAATCTGTAGGATTCCAGACCATGATACCGCCAGTCCCTCTGGGCATTCTACCTAACATAAATGAAACAGTCCTCTTTGGATTTAGGGTTCTCACGGAAGGGCTTGATGATGATGATGGTCACGTAGACTTCTTCCTTTTAATCCGTCCATCATTGTTGGAGCATCATGAAGCTTTGAGTAGGTGGAGGTGGCGCAGGCCACCACCACAAAGAAACCGGAAAAAGAAACAGAAAAGAGAGTAGGGGTCAGTACCGATTTTAGAGCCACCATGAATAGTTGTTATGATGAATTGAACATACAGAGTATCAGGATTAAGTTAAATTACGATTAAAATGAAGTTATAAAAGGCCATGTTAAAGTAATGTGTTTTCAGCAGTGTTTTAAAGTGCTCTACTGTATCAGCCTGGCGAATTCCTATTGGCAGGCTATTCCAGATTTTAGGTGCATAACAGCAGAAGGCGCCTCACCACTTCTTTTAAGTTTTGTTCTTGGAATTCTAAGGAGACACTCATTTGAGGATCTGAGGTTACGATTTGGAATATAAGGTGTCAGACATTCCGATATATAAGATGGGCGAGATTATTTAAGGCTTTATAAACCATAAGCAGAATTTTAAAGTCAATTCTGAATGACACAGGTAACCAGTGTAGTGACATCAAAACTGGAGTAATGTGTTCTGATTTTCTTTTCCTAGTTAGGATTCTAGCAGCTGCATTCTGCACTAGTTGCAAACGATTTATATCTTTTTTGGGTAGTCCTGAGAGGAGTGCGTTACAGTAATCTAGTCGACTGAAAACAAACGCGTGAATTAATTTCTCAGCATCTTTCAGTGATAAAAGAGGTCTAACTTTACTTATGTTTCTTAAGTGAAAAAATGCTGTCAAGGATGACTTATTGAGGCATGCAGGCTGTAGTGCGCGTCAACTCTATCTGAATTGCGCGATCACATTTGAAAAAATATATCTTTTCAAGTTATATTTAGTCCATATGTGTCAAACACATCCATCCGCCCGGCGTGTAATTATATCCGCCCATGAGATCATTTTATATACTGTATTATTGTTATTAAAGCCGGGTATATGAACGCTGGTAACACAATAAACTACAGATCCCATAATGCAGCGCTTCAGCTGCCTTGCCGAACACTTACTGAGTTAATCAAGTTATTGCGAAGCTAGCTCACACGATGCTGAAGAGAAAAGTTGATTCTGAAAATAGAGCCTTTAAAAACCGATGGGAGGCTGAGTATATGTTTACTAAACCCGTGTGTCTCATTTGTGGAGCTAATGTGGCTGTAATTACAGAATTTAATCTAAGACGGCACTATGAGACAAAACATCAGGTTAACCTGAATGCAATGCAGAAGATACAGAAAGCAGCATAATTAAATAAGAATCTGACACTTCAGCGGACGTTTTAACCGTGCACAATCACAAAGTGATTTCAAGTGAAGCTGCTTTTATGGGAGACACAAATGCACCAGTGCACCTTGCCTCACTTTCCCTGTTGCCAAGTAATGTTAAACCAAGTCGTCACTACGGTGTTCCCAAATACGCACTTTGCTGATAAACTGAGAGCACTGAGTTTGCACGCGCTTTGGTGACTTGAAGAACAAAAAGTCCATCTACATGCGGCTCG
The DNA here is from genome assembly GCF_016835505.1 of Polypterus senegalus. Classification (NCBI taxonomy): domain Eukaryota; kingdom Metazoa; phylum Chordata; class Cladistia; order Polypteriformes; family Polypteridae; genus Polypterus; species Polypterus senegalus. Next base: position 130,319,066 of record NC_053156.1, on the reverse strand, counting down.
AACCTTGTGCATGTTTGGTAGCACATATCTGTGTGAGAAGCTCTTCTCAGTGATAAAGACTAACAAAACAGCACACAGTAAGCCTCACTGATGAGCACCTGCAATCCATCCTGAGAATCTCCACAACACAGAACCTCACACCAAACATAAACGAACCTGTGGCCAAAAAAGATGCCAGGCGTCCAGCTCTAAAATGACATATGAGCAAAGAAACTGAATGATTTGATTTGTTATTGCTGAAAAGAACACATTTCATTTATATTTCTAGGTTTTGTTATGCAGCATGTTCATATTTGAATTTGTATCATTTTGACAGGATATATTTTTATGGAGAGCAAAATCTTTTGGGATATTTAAAATCTAAGTTTATTTTTATATAAAATTACATAAGAGTAAAGAAATGTGAATGTTTGTTCTTTTAACGTTTACTTTATTTCTAACTTGTATAATTTAGACAGGATAAATTTTTATGGAGAGCAAAATATTATAAGTTGTTTAAGGTTTGAGTTGATTTATTCACGAATAATATTCCTGTCTGTTTTATCATTCCTACCAAAGATATTTCTGTCGACTAAATAAAAATTCCTTCTATTTAAAATTTAAATAGAACTTGAACAAATCGATAGTTCATAATATCCACGCAGACTTGCGTAAGGCGGGAGTTATCCGTTTTAACAAGCAGCGTATTGCACTGATCTGAAATAGCTGTGTGTGTATATATGTAGATATGTATGTATATGTATATATATGTTTATATATGTGTGTGTGTATGTATGTATATATATATGTATTTGTGTGTGTATGTATGTATGTGTGTATGTATTTGTGTGTGTGTATATGTATGTGTATATATGTAGATATATATATATGTATATATATATATGTGTATATGTATAGATATGTATATATATATATATATATATATGTTTAGTCATGTGAAAACATTAGGACACCCTTTGAAAGCATGTGGTTTTGTAACATTTTTAATAAATGGTTATTTCATCTCCGTTTCAACAATACAGAGAGATTAAAGTAATCCAACTAAACAAAGAAAACTGAAGAAAAGTCTTTTCAAGATCTTCTGTAAATGTCATTCTACAAAAATGCCTATTCTAACTGAGGAAAAGATAGGACACCCTTGCCCCTAATAGCGAGTGTTACCTCCTTTGGCTGAAATAACTGCAGTGAGGCGGTTCTTGTAGCCATCTACCAGTCTTCGACATCGGTCTGAGGAAATTTTACCCCACTCCTCAATGCAGAACTTTTTCAGCTGTGAGATGTTTGAGGGGTTTCTTGCACGCAGCCCTTTTCAAGTCACCCACAGCATCTCAATGGGATTCAAATCTGGACTTTGACTTGGCCATTCCAGGACTCTCCATTTCTTCTTTTTCAGCCAATCTTTGGTTGATTTACTAGTATGTTTTGGGTCATTGTCATGTTGCATGGTCCAGTTCGCTTCAGCTTTAATTTTCTAACTGATGGTCTCACATGTTCTTCAAGCACCTTCTGATACACAGTAGAATTCATCGGGATTCTATGATGGTGAGCTGACCAGGTCCTGCTGCAGCAAAGCAGCCCCAAACCATGACACTTCCACCTCCATGCTTCACAGTTGGTATGAGGTTCTTTTCTTGGAATGCTGTGTTTGGTTTCGCCAAACATGTCCTCTGCTGTTGTGTCCAAATAATTCAATTTTGGACTCATCTGTCCAAAGAACATTATTCCAGAAGTCCTGGTCTTTGTCAACTTTATCTCTGGCAAATGTCAGTCTGGCCTCGATGTTTCTCTTGGAAAGCAAAGGTTTCCTCCTTGCACACCTCCCATGCAAGTTAAACTTGTACAGTCTCTTTCTGATTGTAGAGGCATGTACTTCTACATCAACAGTAGCCAGAGCCTGCTGTAGTTCTCGAGATGACACTTTAGGGTTTTGGAGACCTCTTTTAGCATCTTGCGGTCTGCTCTTGGGGTGAACTTGCTGGGGCGACCAGTCCTGGGCATGTTGGCAGTTGTTTTGAAAGCCCTCCACTTGTAGACTATCTTCCGGACAGTGGAATGGCTGATTTCAAAATCTTTTGAGATCTTTTTAAATCCCTATGTATGTGTGTGTAAATATATATATATATATATATATGACAACAACGCTCATCACTCACAACAGTGACAAAACAATTACATTGACAATCATGTTACGTTATTTTCAAAATGTTTCCTTTTCTTTTTCATTGCTTCTTTAACACACTACTTCTCCTCGGCCTTGGTATTTTGCTAGTATATATATATGTGTGTGTGTGTGTGTGTATATAATATGTTGCATAGTTTACTGTCAAATAATGCAATGAGTATGCGACACGTGTTCCGCCATCATTTGGGCTCATCAGGTACACACTCTACTGCTCCCCTCTCGGAGATCAAACCTCGGACATCAGCATCAGAGACAAAGCCCCTTTAGCTGCGCCACGGCGTGTGGTTTGTTTATTTGACATCCTGTAGGTCCGGAGTAATTACATTCATTGCATTCGTAGTCTGAGTCCCGACCTGAATTGTGTGGGTGGTTACCTACCAGGTAACGCTTGTGGTTGGTCTGCCATTCAGCAAACTTCTGCCACAGTGCCCTCTTCAGTTGCGAGAAGCAGATCTGGTAGGTATATACATGCGCATATATATATATATATATATATATATATATATATATATATATATATATATACACACTGACCTAAAGGATTATTAGGAACACCATACTAATACGGTGTTTGACCCCCTTTCGCCTTCAGAACTGCCTTAATTCTACGTGGCATTGATTCAACAAGGTGCTGAAAGCATTCTTTAGAAATGTTGGCCCATATTCATAGGATAGCATCTTGCAGTTGATGGAGATTTGTGAAATGCACATCCAGGGCACGAAGCTCCCGTTCCACCACATCCCAAAGATGCTGTATTGGGTTGAGATCTGGTGACCATGGGGGCCATTTTAGTACAGTGAACTCATTGTCATGTTCAAGGAACCAATTTGAAATGATTCGAGCTTTGTGACATGGTGCATTATCCTGCTGGAAGTAGCCATCAGAGGATGGGTACATGGTGGTCATGAAGGGATGGACATGGTCAGAAACAATGCTCAGGTAGCCCGTGGCATTTAAGCGATGCCCAATTGGCACTAAGGGGCCTAAAGTGTGCCAAGAAAACATCCCCCACACCATTACACCACCACCACCAGCCTGCATAGTGGTAACAAGGCATGATGGATCATGTTCTCATTCTGTTTACGCCAAATTCTGACTCTACCATTTAAATGTCTCAACAGAAATCGAGACTCATCAGACCAGGCAACATTTTTCCAGTCTTCAACTGTCCAATTTTGGTGAGCTTGTGCAAAGTGTAGCCTCTTTTTCCTATTTGTAGTGGAGATGAGTGGTACCCGGTGGGGTCTTCTGCTGTTGTAGCCTATCCGCCTCAAGGTTGTGCGTGTTGTGGCTTCACAAATGCTTTGCTACATACCTCGGTTGTAACGAGTGGTTATTTCAGTCAAAGTTGCTCTTCTGTCAGCTTGAATCAGTCGGCCCATTCTCCTCTGACCTCTAGCATCAACAAGGCATTTTAAGCCCACAGGACTGCCACATACTGGATGTTTTTCCCCTTTCACACCATTCTTTGTAAACCCTAGAAATGGTTGTGCGTGAAAATCCCAGTAACTGAGCAGATTGTGAAATACTCAGACCGGCCCGTCTGGCACCAACAACCATGACACGCTCAAAATTGCTTAAATCACCTTTCTTTCCCATTCTGACATTCAGTTTGGAGTTCAGGAGATTGTCTTGACCAGGACCACACCCCTAAATGCATTGAAGCAACTGCCATGTGATTGGTTGATTAGATAATTGAATTAATGAGAAACTGAACAGGTGTTCCTAATAATCCTTTAGGTGAGTATATCTATACTAATAAAAGGCAAAGCCCTCACTCACTCACTCACTCACTGACTCATCACTAATTCTCCAACTTCCCGTGTGGGTGGAAGGCTGAAATTTGGCAGGTTCATTCCTTACAGCTTCCTTACAAAAGTTGGGCAGGTTTTATATCGAAATTCTATGCGTAATGGTCATAACTGGAAGCTGTTTTCTCCATTTACTGTAATGGAGATGAGCTTCAACGCCGTGGGGGCGGAATTTCGTGTGACATCATCACGCCTCCCACATAAACACGCAGTACATAGAAAACCAGGAAGACCTCAAAAAAGCGCTCAAGAAAACATGCATTATATAATTGAGAAAGCAGCGAAACAATAAGAAGCGAGCGAGTGACATATACAACCATATTCATGAGTTCTGCTACTTCGGAAACAAAGCACGATGTAAACCTACACTTTAAATTAAGTTCATAGACAGGCTGGCGCTGGCGTTTGTAATTTAGTGCCTGCCCATATAAGGCCGTCCATCAGCGGCAATCCAATAGCAAACTGCCACGGGTAAATATTCACGGGTGAAGGACTGTGCTTATGGAGAGGAAGATGAGATGGTCAGGGTGGTGTTTGACACAAACTCAGCGAAACTGCGAGAGAAAGTTTTAAGTGCCAGGACTAAGGTAACATTAAATAAAGCTATGGACATACATATGCGAGATGGCACCAGCACAGCTGGGAACCCGATGCAAGTACACCGAGTGGCTCCGTGAACTGGCGCAGTGCACAGATAAAAGCAACAGTTCCAAAGGCTGAACAAAACCGAATTACACAATTGAAAGGCAGCAAAAATATGAAGCGTCTGATAAGCATATTCATAAATGCAGCTACTGTGGAAACAAAGCACACGGTGGAAAAAGTCAATGTCCGCTAAAGGAAGACAGTGTAAAAAACCCGTGCATGCAGTGTGTCAGGTCTCAGATAAAGAAGAAGGCGAGCTGTTTATTGATGCAGTAAGGAATCGATGAATGAAACCTCTCATCTTTACAGCGATTGACAAACACGGAATGTAACTTGAACACAACACATCCTACAAATACGAACCTGATTGAAAGAAATAATGATAATCAAATCCTTGATGACAGCAACATTCAATAACACTCACAAAACAATTACTGTATATTGACAATCATGTTACGTTATTTTTAAAATGTTCCCTTTTCTTTTCTCTTTTAACACTACTTCTCCTGCGATACGCGGGTATATATATAAATGTATATATATACCCGATCTACAGTACATACTCTGCATAGACAGCCCACGCTGTGGCAATTGTAGAGTCTTAAGCCTCTAATGCCGACATTGAGGTTCGATTCGAGAGGGATGCACTGAGTATGTCAGCGCTACCGATTCATTTTACCTTCGCATCTCCTTGGTTTTGGGGCGTATGAAAAATATTAGGTTAACTCAGAATCATGTTACGTTATTTTTAAAATGTTTCCCTTTATTAGCACAAGCACAGCTGAGAAGCTTCATGCATGTACTCCATAGCAGCGTTAAAAATAACACATTTAATCACACTTTCAATTCCAAGCAAGCGGGAACTTTTGTCAATGCATGATTTCCTGGTACATCCATTACACTGATGCACACATCACAGCTACAAAAATGTTAGAGTCGGAATAAAGCGCGTTCCTCGACTGATCATTTCGACTACCGAGGAAGCCTTGATAAAAGCATGGTTTTGTGCACACTGAAAAGCAAGCAAAATTAGATGCATTACAGAAAGCGGACTTTGTGGCTCTTACTGGGGATCATTGGACTTCCGTGACCGTTAGTAATTCTAATTACATCTAATTACAAAATGTTCAATGATCACACTGTTTTAGCCTAATGTACAAAATAATTTTGGCTAATGTTACTCAGAGTTTAAAGATTAAGTTGGTCAAATTACCTTTTATGTTTCTGACTTATTTTTTTAAGAAGAAAAACTGCACTTTATGTTGAAATTTTGGTTATTATTATTTAAAGACAATACTATTCTGAAAATGTACTTAAAGTACTTAAACTACCACTTTATTTTAAGTCTGCCCAATTTTAACCAGGGATGATATTATTTGTTTCTGTTTTGAATTCAAATGCAGTTTAAAGGCTTTTTTTCAGAAATTAAAACAGCTTCAGTTTACAATATTCATGTCCATGTCTATTATTTGATTCTGTCACCCACTAAAACCCTTTTAAATTAAAAAAAAACATTTGCGATTTGGGGCAAATTCGTGTCGATTACATACGATTAATCAAGATTAATTCTTACACAGCCTCTAATTAATTGGATTAATTTTTTTAATAGAGTCCCACCCTAATATATATATATATATATGTGGATATATATATGTAGATTTGTATATATATGTGTATATACAGTATATATGTAGATATGTATATACAGTATGTATATATGTGTGTGTGTATATATACAGTATGTGTATATATGTATATATATATAACTGTGTGTATATATATATATATATATATATATATATATATATATATGTATATATATACCAGCAACACTCATGACAATGACAAAACAATTACATTGTCAATCATGTTACGTTATTATTAAAATGTTTCCTTTTCTTTTTACTTCTCGCTGCCAATCAGGTATTTTGCTATATATATATATATATATATATATATATATAGATACATATATAAACAGTTATATATATACATATATACACATACTGTATATATACACACATACATATAATATATATATATAAATAGATAGATATGACAACAACACCCATATCAATGACAAAACAATTACATTAACAATCATCTTACGTTATTTTTAAAATGTTTGCTTTTCTTTTTCATAACTTCTTTAACACACTACTTCTCCTTTGCGAGCTTGGTATTCTGCTAGTATATATATATTGCAAAATACCCAGCCATAGCGAATATGTAAAAAGTAATGAAAAACAAAAGGAAACATGATTGACAATGTAATTGTGTTGTCATTGTCATGAATGTTGCTGGCATATATATATGTGTGTATGTATATATATATATATATATATATATATATATATATATATATATATATATATATATATATATATATAATATATATATATAATATATATATATATATATAATATATATATATATATTACGATTTGTTACGATTATTATACTTATTGTGTAGTTATTTTACACTTAGTTCACTGTTCAGGTACCCATTTCCTTTATTTAATCCGCGGCTTTTCTGCTGTTGTTTTGTTCGTTTATTACGATTATAGTTATTTGATTCCCTTTCTTTGCCTGACTGCCTGCCCATATAAGGCGCTCCGCAGTTTTTTTGTGAAGCAGTCTTTACACAGCTTTTTCGCTGTTATAAACGAACACCATACAAGTCCGTCCTTTCTCCTTGCTTTGTAGTTCTCTACTGTTTTATTGTTCGTTTATTACGATTATTATAGTTATTGTGTAGCTATTTTAGACTTAGTTTACTGTTCAGATACCTATTTCCTTTATTTAATCCACGGGCTCTCTGCTATTTTTTTGTTCCTTTATTACAATTATAGTTATTTATTGATTCCCTTCTTTGGCTGACTGCCTGCCCATATAAGGCGCTCCACTGTTTTTTTGTGAGGCAGCCTTTGCACAGCTTCTCCGCTGTTTTATTCTCCTTGCTTCGCAGTTCTCTACTGTTTTATTGTTCGTTTATTACGATTGTTATAGTTATTGTGTAGCTATTTTAGACTTAGTTTACTGTTCAAGTACCCATTTCCTTTATTTAATTTGCAGGTTCTCCACTATTTTTTTGTTCCTTTATTACGATTATAGTTATTTATTGATTCCCTTCTTTGGCTGACTGCCTGCCCATATAAGGCGCTCCGCTGTTTTTTTGTGAGGCAGCCTTTACACAGCTTCTCCACTGTTTTATAAACAAATGCCATATAAGGCCGTCGTTTTTCCTTGCTTCGCCAACTAAGCAGCCTTTTTATTTAATCCACGGGTTCTCCGCTGTTTTATTGTTGGAAGCTCTTCCTTCTTTTCTACTTACTGCGGTCACAGTCAGTTCACGTGATTACGTGGGAGGCATGATGATGTCACACGCAGCTCCGCCCCACGGCCATCGAGCTAACGTCCATTACAGTATATGGAGAAAAATAGGTTCCAGTTATGACCATTAGGCGTAGAATTTCTAAATGAAACCTGCACAACTTTTGTAAGTAAGCTGTAAGGAATGAGCCTTTCAAATTTCAGCCTTCTATGTACAGGGGAAGTTGGAGAATTAGTGATGAGTGAGTGAAATATAAAATATAAAAAATATATACACACACACACATACATATATGTATGTATGGAGTGTTGCAAAGAACGATCTCCGCGTCTATGGAAGACTGTTTATCTGTTGCCGGGGCAACAGCTGGTTTAAAGATATTCTGCGTCTCTCTGCCAAAGCAAACAGAAAAGATATCGGTGGGTGATGCAGCCTGACTGCTGTGTCTGTGTATAGCAGAGTGGCAGATCACGCTACAATAAATAAGTGTGCGTTCCTGTTTCAAGCTGAATAAAGTTGGTTTTCCTAAAGTACTGAGACTCAGCCTCGTGTTTTGGGGTGTAAGACAGGGACTTATAGCGTGACCCCAATCTTTTATGATTTGCTTCTGTGTCACTTCACTGCAGTGTTAGGAGCCTGTTTTTGCCCTGCCCCGGCAACGGACAAACAATCTTCCAAAGACGCTGCAATCATGTTTCGGGAAACTGTATTATCTATCGCAAGGAAATGCTGAGAAAAATGCTCGTCAGCATAACCTGTAGGCAGGAGGAGATTAAAATAAACACAAAAGAAACTATTGAAATGATTGCAAATGCCTGGGCGCAAGTTAAAGAAAGCACTATAGTAACAAATACAGAATCTCATTACAATGAAATTTTCGTTATAACAAAATATCTTTTAGGTCCCTTGGAGTTCTTTATAATGGAATTTGACCTATATATATATATATATATATATATATATATATATATACATATATATATATAAATATATATATATATATATATACATATATCTATATATAATCTTCATTTGGATCTTGATCTTTGTTTGTCATGAATGAATTAGAAGAAGAAGCACTAGATGGCAGTAGAGAGACAGCTAAGACATAAGCATTGCATTAAGAATCTCCTCCAGGCTTATACTACTGAAGACTGTAGTACTCCAGTCACACCTCAAAACACAGATATTCAAACTAAACAAATTGTTGTGCTTTAAATTAACTAAAGAGATCTTCATTTAGATCTTGATCTTTGTCCGCGAATTCCACGCATGCGTAGACCACCTTCCAGTTTAGCACGTCGTTGTTACTCACAAATGTCATCAATGTGCTGGAATAACGAAAGGGGTGATGGACAGTGTTACGCTGGTTAGCTCCTGAAGCCTGCTTAGAGAATGAGATTGCCGAAGATAAAAGGTATGTGCCTACGTAACATATGAATGAAAGAAACACAGTGGGTAAAATGAATGACAACGTAGCAGCACGTTCCGGAAATTATTATTGTTATGTTGTAGCCGGCAAGTGCTGCGGCGTCTCACAGTTGTACCGTGGCTTGCTCACATGTCAGTGAATTGATCCCTATTTATGCTTTAAAGACCCTGGATACCTATGTGTCCCCCTTTTATAACCATTGCTCCGTGTATATTGCCGTTCTTTTTGGATTGCCACAAAGCAACCTGCAAGATTGGAGAAAGGTTGAGAAGACATCGTGAGAGGAAACGATAGCGTCGTGAAAACGAGACGGACTGTGAACGGACAGAAGCAGAAATGCTCCTACACCACCACATAATTACTATTCGGTAGGCTGTTCCTATTGAATCAATGTCCAAGGGTTTTCTTTTGTAATTTTGTTTCATAATGCTGTGTGACGAAGGGCCCAGTTCATGACTGGCAGCCGCGTTTAAACAGGGAGCCCTTCCCAGACAACTTTAACACGCGCAACGTAGTTGGGTGCACATGGCTAGTGTGTGTATATATACTGCTCAAAAAAATTAAAGGAACACTTTTTAATGAGAGTATAGCATCAAGTCAATGAAATTTCTGGGATACTGAACTGGTCAGTTAAGTAGCAGAGGGGGTTGTTAATCATTTTCAGCTGCTTTGGTGTTAATGAAATTAACAATAGGTGCAGTAGAGGGGCAACAATGAGATGGACCCCCAAAACAGGAATAGTTTAACAGGTGGAGGCCACTGACATTTTTCCCTCCTCATCTTTTCTGACTGTTTTTCACTAGTTTCACATTTGGCTACAGTCAGTGTCACTACTGGTACCATGAGGTGATACCTGGACCCTACAGAAGTTGCTCAGGTAGTCCAACTTCTCCAGAATGGCACATCAATATGTACCATTGCCAGAAGGTTTGCTGTGTCTTCTAGGACAGTCTCAAGGGCATGGAGGAGATTCCAGGAGACAAGCAGTTACTATAGAAGAGCTAGACAGGGCCATAGAAGGTTCTTAACCCATTAGCAGGACCGGTATCTGCTCCTTTGGGAAAAGCAGAACAGGATGAGCACTGTCAGAGCCCTACAAAATGACCTCCAACAGGCCACTGGTGTGAATGTCTCTGACCAAACAACCAGAAAGACTTCATGAGGGTGACCCAAGGGCCCCATGTCCTCTAATGGGCCCTGAGCTCACTGCCCAGCATCATGCAGCTCGATTGGCAATAGCCATAGAATACCAGAATTGGCAGATGCACCACTGGTGCCCTGTGCTTTTCACAGATGAGAGAAGGTTCACCCTGAGCACGTGACAGAAGTGAAAGGGTCTGGAGAAGCAATGGAGAACATTATGCTGCCTGTAACATCATTCAGCATGAGCACTTTGGCGGTGGGTTAACACTAGAATTACCAGAGCCTACGAAAAAACTCGTAATTCTGTCCCACCTTAAACTGCTTCTTAAATCCCTTCACACCTCTCCGCCAGCGCCCTTTGTTTTCTAAATGTGCTGTTAAAGAGAAGCTCTGAGCAGCCGGCTATTCCATCCCCCCACCAATTTAGAACGTGCACGAACTTCTCTCAGCTCATGCCTTGATTGAGTATCTGGGAGTGAAGTGGAGTTTTAGAGTGGAAATAATAGATCGTTGTTTGGAACACACACATTTCATGTCTGTTCCGTTTCTACAGTAATCTGTGTCAACACATTGTTAAAACAGAAACTTTTTTTATATTCTAGTAGTAGATGACAAAATGTAGGCATAAACTATATAATGTATGAAGCCTGAAGTCCAAATAGCAAAGAAACATTTTCACAAGAATAACACAATTGCACCTTTATTCAAACATATAACTGCAGAAAGAAAAAGCCGCCTTAACATGCGACATTGACACCAGTTTATTATAACTGTCTCTTGGTTCAACAGATACAGCCCCTGCTTGGGAAACAAGGGGTCACGGGTTCGATCCTGCGCCCCTCCCTTTTGAGAAGTAAACTGTTCTTAGTCTTACTGTTTTAGAATAAAAACATACATTTGATTTCAGTCTGTAACAGCCGGTGCAATTTATGATCTTTGTAAAGGTTAGCTTTTTTTTTTTTTATTCACTTTTCACTCTCTCAGTGGCGTTCAGAATCAATCCATACAACCCCATCTGACACGGCTGTTTTCACTAAAGACGCGCTATAGCTCTGCAGTGTACCACGATGCATACTAACGCCCCCCTTTTATTCAAGTGCACTTTTTCCATCGCCTTTTCCTGTAAGAAGCAGTGTACACACTTCTCTCTATGCTATGGTTTCTATTACACACCTGAAAGAAAGAGACAATACATATGAACATATCCAGCATACAGCAACATGCGGGGACTGGCAGGAACACTCAATAAAACTGAATAAAAAGAAAATCAAGTGAGCGGTGAGATCTGAAGAAGACAGCTTCGCCAGCGTCTGTGTGTCAGAACGGGTGGGGCGTTAGCATCGTGGTACAGCACAGAGCTATAAGCGTCTGTATTCTGTTTTCTTTGTACTCCAGGACGCAGAGGAGAGAATAGTAAAGAGCAGTAAGTTGGCTATATGCAATCATCAGACACTCCCCATCTGCCCGTTGTTTTGTTATACTTTTCAATACTTTTATACTGCTCAAGCGGGCATGCTCAAAAATACACGTGTAATGCCACGAAAAGTGCACGCAGACACTTCATTTCGCAAACAAAACAAGTGCACTTTTATTCAAAACTACCTGTATAACCGAAGAAAAAGAAAGCAAGATACAGTAGGCGATTGATCGACATCTTGCATGGTGCAATGCTAAGAAGTGCAGATTTTCATTCCGTGCTATATAAAATCATCACATTCAAATATTAACAGTTCCCACACACCCAAGGACCGTCCTTCCTACATTTACGACCGTGTACTTGTTGCGTGTACACACCTCTCTGTGCTATGGTTTCTATTACACTGAATGAGCACCTGACACTGTACTTTCTTCCCTGGGGAAGGTCCGCATCAGAGAATTTCCAGTTCCTGCATAAATTCACACCTGATCTGGCGCTGTTCGTTTTCAAATAATATTGCATTAGTGCGATTATATTTTCACATATATTGTCTTTCTTTCAGGTGTGTAATAGAAACCACAGCATAGAGAAGTGTGTACACTGCTTCTTACAGGAAAAGGCGATGGAAAAAGTGCACTTGAATAAAAGTGCACTTTTGTTATACTTTTACACCAATATATGTTCCTGTGTTTGAGCGACACGGGCAGATGGGGAGTGTCTGATGATTGCATATAGCGCCGAAGTTACTGGTCTTTACCATTCTTTCTTCTGCATGTCCTGGGTGCAAAGAAAAAGCATACAGCAACATGCGGGGACTGGCAGGAACACTCAATAAAACTGAATAAAAGAAAAGCAAGTGCGGTGAGATCTGAAGAAGGCAGCTTAGCCAGCGTTTGTGTGTCAGAACCGGGGGCGTTAGTATGCATCGTGGTACACTGCAGAGCTATAAGCGTCTTTAGTGAAAACAGCCGTGTCAGATGGGGTTGTATGGATTGATTCTGAACACGACTGAGAGAGTGAAAAGTGAATAAAAAAAAAGCTAACCTTTACAAAGATCATAAATTGCACCGGCTGTTACAGACTGAAATCAAATGTATGTTTTTATTCTAAAACAGTAAGACTAAGAACAGTTTACTTCTCAAAGGGAGGGGCGCAGGATCGAACCCGTGACCCTTGATTCCCAAGCGGGGCTGTATCTATTGAACCACGGAGTCAGTTATAGTAAACTGGTGTCAATGTCGCATGTTAAGGCGGCTTTTCTTTCTGCAGTTATATGTTTGAATAAAAGTGCAATTGTGTTATTCTTGTGAAAATGTTTCTTTGCTATTTGGACTTCAGGCTTCATACATTATATAGTTTATGCCTACATTTTGTCATCTACTACTAGAATATAAAAAAAGTTTCTGTTTTAACAATGTGTTGACACAGATTACTGTAGAAACGGAACAGACATGAAATGCGTGTGTTCCAAACAACGATCTATTATTTCCACTCTAAAACTCCACTTCACTCCCAGATACTCAATCAAGACATGAGCTGAGAGAAGTTAGTGCGCGTTCTAAATTGGTGGGGGATGGAATAGCCGGCTGCTCAGCTTCTCTTTATCAGCACATTTAGAGACAAAGGGCTGGCGGAGAGGTGTGAAGGGATTTAAGAAGCAGTTTAAGGTGGGACGGAATTACGAGTTTTTTCGTAGGCTCTGGTAATTCTAGTGTTAATGATTGTCTGGGGAGGCATATCCAGGGAGGGTCACACAGACCGCTACAGGCTTGACATAGGCACCTTGGCTGCCATTAGGTATCAGGATGAAATCCTTAGACCCATTGTCAGACCCTATGCTGGTGCAGTGGCTCCTGGTGCACGACAATTCCTGGCCTCATGTGGTGAGAGTATGCAGGCAGTTCCTGGAGGATGAAGGAATTGATACCATTGACTGGCCACCACACTTTCCTGACCTAAATCCAATAGAACACCTCTGGGACATTATGTTTTGGTCCATCCAATGCCACCAGGTTGCACCTCAGACTGTCCAGGAGCTCAGTGATGCCCTGGTCCAGATCTGGGAGGAGATCTCCCACAACACCATCTGTCGTCTCATTAGGAGCATGCACCGATGTTGTCAGGCATGTATACAAGAACACAGGGGGCATACAAACTACTGTACAATTTTGAGTTGCTGCAATTAAATTTTGGCAAAATGGACTAGCCTGCCACATAATTTTTTCACTTAGATTTTTGGGCCGTCTTTGAATTCAGGGCTCTGTAGGTTGATCATTTTCATTTCCATCAAGCGATGTGGCATCCTTTCGTTCCTAACACATTACCCAGTCTATATCAGTATAGATATCCAGGAGGATTTCTTTTTCCCATTGAGATCTGATGTGTTTTCAAAGTGTTCCTTTAGTTTTTTTGAGCAGTTCATATATATATATATATATATATATATATATATAGATGTATGTATGTACAGTGCATCCGGAAAGTATTCACATCCATCACTTTTTCCACATTTTGTTATGTTACAGCCTTATTCCAAAATGGATTAAATTCATTTTTTCCTCAGAATTCTACACACAACACCCCATAATGACAACGTAAAAAAGGTTTACTTGAGGTTTTTGCAAATTTATATAAAAATAAAAAAACTGAGAAATCACATATACATAAGTATTCACAGCCTTTGCTCAATACTTTGTCGATACACCTTTGGCAGCAATTACAGTGATCCCTCGCTATATCGCGCTTCGACTTTCGCGGCTTCACTCTATCGTGTATTTTAAATGTAAGCATATCTAAATATATATCACAGATTTTTTGCTAGTTCACAGATTTCTGCGGACAATGGGTCTTTTAATTTATGGTACATATTTCCTCAGTTTGTTTGCCCAGTTGATTTCATAAAAGGGACGCTATTGGCGGATGGCTTAGAAGCTACCCAGTCAGCGCATGTATTACGTATTAAATAAAACTCCTCAATGATATGCAATGTGCTTCCCGAGCGGTGCTTGATTGTTTGCTTTTCTCGGTCTCTCTCACTCTCTCTGAGTTCTCTGCTCCTGACGGAGGGGGTGTGAGCAGAGGGGCTGTTTGCCTAGAAGATATGGACGCTATTCTAAGAATGCTGAAAGACTACCTTCACATTGCTCCCATCTGTTGCGGCTGCTTTATCGCGGTGCGCATACTTAAAAGCCCAACAGCACGTATTGATTTTTTGATTGTTTGCTTTTCTGTCACGCTCTCTCTCACATTCTCTGCTCCTGACGGTGCTCCTTTGAAGAGAAGATATGGTTGCATTCTTTTAATTGTGAGAAAGAACTGTCATCTCTGTCTTGTCATGGAACACAGTTTAAACTTGTGACTAAATGGTGTTATTTCATGTCTAGAGGGCTCTAATAATGTTAACAGTGTGGGAGAGTTTATAAGGGCTTAAAATATATAAAAATAAAGAATACAAACATATGGTTTCTACTTCACGGATTTTCACCTATCACGGGGGGTTCTGGAACGCAACCCCCTTCAATCGAGGAGGGATTACTGTACAGCCTCAAGTCTTTTTGAATATGATGCCACAAGCTTGGCACACCTATCCTTGGCCAGTTTCACCTATTCCTCTTTGCAGCACCTCTCAAGCTCCATCAGGTTGGATGAGATCATCAGAGATGTTCAATCGGATTCAAGTCTGGGCTCTGGCTGGGCCACTCCAGGACATTCACAGAGTTGTCCTGAAGCCACTCCTTTGATATCTTGGCTGTGTCCTTAGGGTCGTTGTCCTGCTGAAAGATGAACTGTCGCCCCAGTCTGAGGTCAAGAGCTCTGGAGCAGGTTTTTATCCAGGATGTCTCTGTACATCGCTGCAGTCATCTTTCCCTTTATCCTGACTAGTCTCCCAGTTCCTGCCACTGAAAAACATCCGCACAGCTTGATGCTGCCACCACCATGCTTCACTGTAGGGATGTTATTGTCCTGGTGATGAGCGGTGCCTGGTTTCCTCCAAACATGACGCCTGGCATTCACTCCAAAGAGTTCAATCTTTGTCTCATCAGACCAGCGAATTTTGTTTCTCATGGTCTGAGAGTCCTTCAGGTGCCTTTTACTAAGGAGTGGCTTCTGTCTGGCCACTCTACCATACAGGCCTGATTGGTGGATTGCTGCAGAGATGGTTGTTCTTCTGGAAGGTTCTCCTCTCTCCACAGAGGACCTCTGGAGCTCTGACAGAGTGACCATCGGGTTCTTGGTCACCTCCCTGACTAAGGCCTTTCTCCCCTGATCGTTTAGATGGCCGGCCAGCTCTAGGAAGAGTCCTGGTGGTTTCGAACTTCTTCCACTTACAGATGATGGAGGCCACTGTGCTCATTGGGACCTTCAAAGCAGCAGAAATTGTTCTGTAACCTTCCCCAGATTTGTGCCTCGAGACAATCTTGTCTCAGAGGTCTACATACAATTCCTTTGACTTCATGCTTGGTTTGTGCTTTGACATGAACTGTCAACTGTGGGACCTTATATAGACAGGTGTGTGCCTTTCCAAATCATGTCCAATCAACTGAATTTACCACAGGTGGACTCCAATTAAGCTGCAGAAACATCTCAAGGATGATCAGGGGAAACAAGATGCACCTGAGCTCAATTTTGAGCTTCATGGCAAACGCTGCGAATACTGATGTACATGTGCTTTCTCAGTTTTTTTATTTTTAATAAATTTGCAAAAACCTCAAGTAAACTTTTTTCACGTTGTCATCATGGGGTGTTGTGTGTAGAATTCTGAGGAAAAAAATTAATTTAATCCATTTTGGAATAAGGCTGTAACATAACAAAACGTGGAAAAATTGATGCGCTGTGAATACTTTCCTGATGCACTGTATATATGTATATATATGTATGTGCATATATGTATATGTATGTATGTATATATGTATAATAATATGTATTATTTCTTTATCAACTTTCCCATACTCAAGATGCTTCACAGAGTCTCATAAGGAAACAGCAGGTATATGTAACTTTGTATACAGATGTTTCCTGAATAGAACATTAAAACAGATGGATACAGATATATACACGTGTTTGTGTCTAATTAAAATATTACTGTTTTGCAGATCGTGGATTTGTTGCTGCAGCTGAAAGTGAAAGAATCTTTTTGAACAGACTAAAGGAAATCTTAAAGCAGAATGATTTTCCTGTGTAAGTAAATGGAGGATTAAACAAGACAGAACCATGTGACTGTCAATATACTGTAGCAGTACTACATCAGGGTACTATAGGATGAGTTTGTCGTTCTGCCACTTAAACCTTTTCATTCCACTAATACACAGTTGTCTGATTTCTTTTTGTTTGCCAGCCTTTATACATGACCAGTGGGCATAAGGTAGAATTCAGCCCTGCATAAAATGCCATCCTGCACAAATTCACATCTGTGCATTTATAGTAGGTCATATTATAGACGACACTTAACCTAACATGCAAGTCTTTAGGATGGAGAAGCACTATCTTGTGTCATTGTCAAAAGCTTATGATTGGTAAATGTTTGCTTCTATTAATTGTGTAGATCTAGGGAGCAGTGCTGCCTCATGAATTCAGGGACACAGTGGATCTAAAGTTATGGTGTAAATAATAATTGTTTTTTGGCAATTGGCACAGTAGCACATTAATATCTGCCCATTTTCAGTAAGACATTGTGTCCTCTAATTGGACCACAGTAGTATTAGCATTCTTATTTAACAGCTGTTTAAATATTTAGAAATATTTGCATTTAACATGACTTGGGTACAATATACCCAAAGAGCAAAACAAAAAATAAAAATGCTAACAAGACCAAACAAACAAAAAAGTTAATGTGTAAATAGAAATAAATGGTTGCTTTTTGTTTATATTTTACCATAGAGTCCACCATACTTATGGATTTATATTTATAGTCCATCCATCCATCCATTCATCCATTATCCAACCTGCTATATCCTAACTACAGGGTCACGGCGGTCTGCTGGAGCCAATCCCAGCCAACACGGGGCGCAAGGCAAGAAACAAACCCCGGGCAGGGCGCTAGCCCACCGTAGGGGGCACACACACCAAGCACACACTAGGGACAGTTTAGAATTGCCAGTGCACCTAACCCGCATGTCTTTGGACTTTGGGAGGAAACCCACGCAGACACGGGGAGAACATTCAAACTCCACGCAGGGAGAAACCAGGAGGCGAACCCAGGTCTCCTAACTGCGAGGCAGTAGCGCTTCCCATTGCGCCACCATGCCGCCATATTTATAATTTTTCAACATTTTTTTCAACATGACATGCATTTGTTGATTTGTGTTAGAGAATCTAAACAGATTGCTGCTCTACAGTATATACAGTAGGTGTTGGCATTTGTGGAGTAAAGAGCTGTGTCACCTGTGCGAGAGACAATCGATAACTTTGAACTAAGCCCCCATCCAGTCTTAAAGTTTCTTCAACATTATGCACTACAGTAATCTCTCCTCGATCGCGGGAGTTGCCCCGCGATAGGTGAAAATCCACAAATTAGAAACCATGTGTTTGTATGGTTATTTTTATATATTTTAAGCCCTTATAAACTCTCCCACACTGTTAACATTTATTAGAGCCCTCTAGACATGAAATAACACCATTTAGTCAAAAGTTTAAACTGTGCTCCATGACAAGACAGAGATGACAGTTCTTTCTCACAATTAAAAGAATGCAAACATATCTTCTCTTCAAAGGAGCAGAGAATGTCAGAGAGAAAGAGCGTGACAGAAAAGCAAACTATCAAAAAATCAATACGTGCTGTTGGGCTTTTAAGTATGCACACCGGGATAAAGCAGCCGCAAAAAGGGAGCAATGTGAAGGTAGTCTTTCAGCATTTTTTTAGCGTAGCGTCCGTATCTTCTAGGCAACCCGCCTCTGCGCAAACAGCCCCTCTGCTCACACCCCCTCCGTCAGGCGCAGAGAATGTCAGAGAGAGTGAGAGAGACCGAGAAATGCAAACAATCAAGCACCGCTCGTGAAGCACATCGTATATCATTGAGGAGTTTTATTTAATACATAATACATGCTCTTATTGGGTAGCTTCTAAGCCATCCGCCAACAGCGTCCCTTGTATGAAATCAACTGGGCAAACAAACTGAGGAAGCATGTACTTTAAATTAAAAGACCAATTGTCCGCAGAAATCTGCGAACCAGCGAAAAATCTGTGATATACATTTAGATATGCTCACATTTAAAATTCGCGATGGAGTGAAGCCGCGATAGTCGAAGCACGATAAACCGAGGGATCACTGTATATAGTTTCATCTTGTAAAACTTTGTACTAGTGTGCTAAAATAAAATGTTTATTTTTTAACTGATTCTGGCCCTTAAAATAAATAAATTCATATAGGAATAGTGTTTGTTTAATTTAAAATTGTATTCACCACATCAGCACTTGTACTGTAATTTTTCAAATTTTGTCACATCCTTAACTGTCTTCTACCTTCCAAGCCGCACTCTATTGATTTTTAATAATGATACCCCTGCCTCAGGGAAACAAATCTTAAGCATCCTCTACAAATCAGACAAAGGTATCTCTGTTTTCTTTCTTTTGCATTTTGCTTCAGTTTCAGATAAAAAAAAATAGTATGCAAGATATTCAGAGGTAAATGTTGATTTGTAAAGACTTATTGTTATTTTATCTAGAAAGCAAGAAGATACATGATATTGAAATCTTAAGTATTTGGCTTTGTGAGGCTACATTGTTCTTAGCTGTAGAAATAATGCCCTTGTTAGAGCTGGCCGTTTTTACATTGTTTAAAGACATTTTTTTATTACCTTTCGTCTAATCTATTTCTTTCACTGCACACTTACGATCTGCCCTGGAGACCAGTGCCATACATATTACAAAGTTCCAAAACAAAAAAGCAAGGGTGGGGGCCAGGAATGTAAGACCCAAGAGGATTAGCAAGGAGCCAATATATTCTCCACTTTTTGAAGAGCAACCATGGACAGGATGATAAATGGGAGAAGTTTTTTGTACATTTCTGGAGATGCTATAGATATACCCAGGTGTATCCACAGGTGTCATGTTAGGCACACTTTTTATTAGACCAGCTATATGCTTCGTATTGATCAGTATGTCATACTTTTCTACCTTGAGTTCTTCATGTCTTTATTAGTTTTTATAAACTTTTCTCAGCCTCTATGAATAGTGCTTGGTTTTCTGTAGGTTGCTCACCTCATACACTCATTTTCTCACTGACACCTTTCATAGTATCTGGCATTATCATGACTGAACCTGTCAAGAATGGTGACGATGAAGAGTAATATTTTCATATGTCGTGTCATACTGTTTCTATATTGCAAGGTTCAGCTGTTTTATAGATCTTTCTTTTCTAATTTGACTTAAAGGGTTTATATGAATTACAAAGATATGTACATAACTCACTCAGAATGTTAAGTAGGTTATTCACCAATACATGTGTACATAAACAGGTCCTTAACAGAGTCCCTGGATGAAAATGAAGACACTGATATCTTTCCAGTTGACCTTACTCTGCATTCAGACCTGCTGACTCCAGAAGCACTCCAGTGCACTCCAGCAAATCTAGTTGAGGTTCACAAAGGCAACCAACCAGGTGAGCAATTTACTGTTATTCTTTCAGATCTGCAGTATTACACAGATGTGATTTTAGTGGCACAATATAAAATTCACTGTGCAAAATGTGTATATTTGCTTACTTTTAAAATGTCTGCTGTTTGTATGTTATTTCTAAGTTCTTAAGATTAGGGTGACAAAAAACATAATACAGAAGCACTAATAACAGAAACACATTCGTGCAGTTCAATATGCTTGTTACAGGTGGAATCCCATTATAACGGGGAAAAAAATATTTCATTATAATGGAAATTTCATTATAATGAATACGGGAAAAATATGCATACTATTGTGACCGGGTCCGCCATCTCTAACGGCAGTAGTGAATGGACAGCTCTGTAGCTGTTCTGCTGTGTCTGATAAACAGTAAAGCAAGGGCAAAGTAATTGGTTGTCTTCTGGTTTTTGGTAAAAAAAAAAAAAAAAAACTTCAGTTCTTGCGAAATTTACATTTCATTTAAACCAAATTTATTTAACATAATTTTGTTATGAACATTTGTCCAGGTCCTCAGAAATATTCATTATTCTGATTTTGTTACTTTGGTATTCGCTGTAACAAGATTTGACCTGTATTGACCTGGCTTATCTAATTAGTCCAAGTGAAGAATAATTGTAACTTAATTATCCTAAACAGGATGAATAAGATACACTTCCATCCTAAATGGAATATATGAAGGTAAAATAAAAGCACTTACAGCACATATAGTGAACACCAAAAGGCTAAATAAACATTTGATGTTATTAGCATACTAAGGCATAGGCACAGTTTGGTTGTCACAACTTTATTTTGGGACTTCGGAATGACAGCATGCTGAACAAGTTTATTTATGTAAAATTTAAAAGTCCTCAGTTTTCTTGCATACAATATGTACTTTGTTACAGTAGGCCATGTTGTACGTATGTTCATAGCTCTTTTGTGTTTTGTTTTTTTTTGTAGCAATTAATCGAAGGAGTGCTGACAACAGTGAACTTGCCGTTGTAGATGAAGAAGCCATTTTAAATTTGCTGGAGTGCAGTCAAACCTTTCAGCCTTTGTCACAAAGACTTATTCAATCTCCTGTTTTTGGTGAGTATGATTTTTTCCTAATTAATCAAGGTAGGAAATGTATACTGTACATGCTGTAAAATTCAGGTGCATTTGGGGACTTGGTTAACTAATTTAAAGATGGCATATTTTAGGTTTTTGAGTCACTTATCACATTTTTGTTTATTAAATATTTTTGTAACAGTGAACCATATGCAAAAACAACAGTGATAATAGAATTAAATTACATGTGTTAGTAGATAACATTAAAAAGACACTTTTTTTAACTGCAGTTTACAATGTCATGGTAGCACAATAGCTTTCACCAAGAGCAGATTCCAACTCAACTGATGTAAAAATGGCATTGGTTGATGTCGTCTTGTTGGTTTTAGAGGATTTTTGACTAAGTGTACTTAAAATTTCTTATACATTTCTTAAATAGGTTTGGCTCCCCAAAGTAGGACTCACCAGAAGTAGCTCAAGCCCAACTTAAAAGCCAGTTGTCAAACCCACACAGACAGAAAAATAAGGCTCAGTCATTTACATACCAAAAGTTAAAAATGAAGAGAGGAAAACCATAAGACCCCTCTATATTTAAAAAAAAAATTCAAATGATTTGAAAGAAGTGGGGTAAAAAGTAGGTTTTGCCTAAAAGGCAACACCTAAAAGCAAACAAATCCAGTAATCACCAAACACTAATTGTGCCATCAAACCTGGGCACGTATCAAAATCCAGAATATCTAAAAATCAACAAGGAGCACTATCAAAATAATATGGAACAATTCTCAGTGCCAAAACCGCAATTTCATCAGCTTTTTTTTTTTTTTAAAATAAATAGCACTGGGGCAGTTGGTTCCCCAGCTTCAGCATTAGGGCGCTAAATGCACAAGAAACCTAATTTAAAGGACAAGACACCATACACAAGCATTCATAAATGCAACATTATGTATAAAAATGTTCATTAAAGAATACAACACAATAAGGGAAAAAAACAAATCAATATTTATAAAATCATAATTAACAGTTAACAAAAATATTAAATGAGCCAAGGATAAAACTCTGTCAAAACCATAACAGTTCAGAGGGAGAAAACTAAGAGAATTTTTAAATAAATGAATGTAGTCAGTTGATCTGGCAACTTTATGGGAGGCTATTTCAACATCTACAGTTGTTCAGTGAAATGTATTCAGGGAGAATAAAAAGATTAATAAGAATTAGCTTATTGGAAAAAGGAAGAGAAAGAACATCAATACAGCAGCTGTAAAAGACGCTGATATGAATCAGCTGTTTAATTAACAAATGAAAGAGCCAATTACCAGGACACATTTTCAGGAGATTCCTACTTTATAATTGTTTAAGCAATCATTAGTCTGAAAAAAAGTCTAAATTATATAGCAAATTTTATTCGAAATTCATCTGTCAGTATTCTTTAAGACAGTATATTGAGACAGTTTAGAAATATTCTTCAGGCAGATGAGTCTAAAATTCATCACCTTGATAACTACAAATAATTGCCATATTTGTTAAAAATGTAAGATTGTATACTACCAAAATAATTGTATCCCCACTGTCATGTATGATGGAGATGAAATGGAAATGACGTGACTTGCGCCACTGAGGGGAATGCACATTTTGGTCACAGTAAAGTACTCTAGGCCAGAACATCAGGTCCTCACTCTTTTGAGTTAAACTTGAACTTCATTCCAGTAGTATGCCAATGATCCTAAATAGTCTAGTCAGTATAGTATAGTAAAGAATGATTTATGAGGAAGAAATTGGCATTTTTGGTATGGCCAATTCAATTCCAGTTGTTTAAATAACAAACCTGAAGTCAATTTAGTTATAAAAAAAAAAACACCCCCAGTATTTGAAATGCTTTGAAACTGCCACTGTTTTTTATTTGGTATGAAATTGTTAAGTGCTGAATTTTTATTAGGTAAATCTAAAAGTGATATATCTTCAGATATTTATCACAGGGTGACTGTGAATCCTCTGTTCATTTAGAGCTATTTATGGTAGTTTATTAAATGGTGTTTAATCTAGACATCGTTTGACTCCCTCATTCAAATTCTTAGGAAAAAGCTATGTGGATAAATACAGTGAATAGAAACACTTTTTTAAATAGTTAACAGTTATCTAATATAGCTTTTTGATAACTTTTACTGCTTTCATGTTGCTGCAATAAACTTATGATAACTCATTTTAATAACTTATTATCTGTAATTATTTAATGTATTGCTTATTTTATAATAATCATTGAATAGATATATATAGGTATATTTAAATTAATTTCTCTGGTTTTCCTTCAATTCAGAGAACAATCAGGATCATTCTTTGGTGAATTTACTAGCTGGTTTGGAAGATGATGGTTACCAGGCAGACAGATCAAGAGTGCTTTCTCAGCATCAGGCATCTGGATTCAGTAGCCACGTACAGAACAGTGATGATGAGGAAGCAGAACCCGAACTGGAGCGACAAGAAGCAGAGCTTAGCTTAGTAATGTCACAGCGGTGGGACAGTGATATCCCAGATCACAACTCAAAATGCAGGTATGATTGTTTTTTAAAACAACCCTAAAACTAAACAATAAGAAAGTGGAGAGTTTCCACTTTGTCATCATTATTTAAATAGAAGTGATTTACAAGTAAAGGCCTTTTTGCATCTTTTATGGCAGCCATGTTCTCTTCAGAAGAGGTCATCCACCTGAAGTTAAACATGTTCAGGCCCAGCCAATACTTGGATGGGAGACCATCTAGAAAAAGCCTGGCTTGCAGCTGGAAGAGGTGTTGGTGAGGCCAGTGGGGGGGCGCTTACCCTGTGGTCTGAATGTTGATCCCAATGCCCCAGTGCAGTGACAGGAACTCTGTGCTGTAAAAATGTTGCCGTCCTTCAGATGAGAGGTTCTGACTCTCTGTGGTTATTAAAGAACCCTGGACATCTTTCGTAAAGAACAGGATATATCCCAATGTCCAAGCTAAATTGTCCTAGTGATTTTGTTCACCTAATCATCCCCTGTCTCTAATTGGCTGTCTCTTTTACACCACTTCATCACCTAACAGCTAATGTGTCCTGATTCACTGTGAAAACAGCTTTGAGTAGTGAGTAAAGCACTATATAAATGTAAAGAATTATTATTATCCCTTAATAAGGTATTGATTTGTTTGCACAGCAAAAGTAGACCTGCTGTTGTTGAAAGCAACTTATTGTTTACCTACAATAGTAGGTTTTTATGAACGTTTTCAATTTT
This sequence comes from Polypterus senegalus, assembly GCF_016835505.1. Lineage (NCBI taxonomy): Eukaryota > Metazoa > Chordata > Cladistia > Polypteriformes > Polypteridae > Polypterus > Polypterus senegalus. Next base: position 130,294,214 of record NC_053156.1, on the reverse strand, counting down.
TTGCAAATTAGGCAGAATTTTCCATTTTAAATAGACAATATTTCCTCCATTCTATGCATTTTTCATCTGTATTTTGTGTGCCTACAAAATATGAATAAAACATAATGGTAAAATTCTACTGTGTTATAATGAAGAAGTTAAATAAAAATGAAAAAGGAATATTTTGCCCATATATAATTTCCCAAAAAATAATAAAACATTGTCAAAAATGAGAGCAGTAGGCTTAAACATTACATTTTGTTTGTTTTTTTTTTTTTATTGTTTTAACTGTTGCATTCCGAACCTTTGGTTTTGTCAGTTAACAATGAAATGCAAGTTAAACGGAACCAGAAACCAGTTTGTTCCCATTTGTACATGTGTTTGTCCATCATAATGTATCTGTTTCTCTAAACGTTTGGGGAAAAATAGTGGAGAAATGCATTAGGACTAGGAAGTATTCATCGTCTTCCATCTTAAGCACCTAAATTTGAGTGCCATTGCAAAATGTTTTTCAATGCAAGGAGCAGGGCAATGGAATAGATTTCAAAAATGTAACAGGTTAGTTAGAGGAATTTGATAGTATTAAATAAAATTTACTTGGCAGAATTAACAATGCATCTGAAATAATAAGGTAATAAAAAGGATATACAGTGCAGTAATATTTTCGTAACGAAAACGAGAACTAGAACTAAAAATATTGTTTTTCATTTCACAAGAACTGAGATTAAGGCAGACAGAGAAACTAAAACTAAATAAAAATTATTAATATGTGAACAAACTAAAACGAAAATGAAAATTGAGTAAAAAAAAACAAAAAAAAAAACACGGCAATAGAATTTTTGTTAAGTCCAGTTCAGTCGTGCAGAGGGGTTGCTTGTAGGTCGCCCTGAGCGTTCAGTTTACTATGCAATGATCTCGTAACTTGGGCTTACTATAGTCATGTGACGGAACTTCCCTAAAAGGTCGTCGTTTGTTTGTTGAGCACATTTGACTGGCTGGGTTGAAGCAGTAAGTTTGGTTGACAATGGTGAGTTTTACATGGATGTTTGCGGGTAGAAAGCGAGAAAGTAACGTGTGGAAATACTTTAATTACAGCGGAGATGATAAAAGAAGCGAATATAGCATGCGAGAAAAAGGAAAGAGTCTCAGAGTTTCAGTGCAGGACCAGCTGAATCAGTACTTATTGGAAGTCCAGCACTTTTCTGGCACCATGACTGCAGTTGCAGTCAGGGTCCATCATGAAAAGTAAAACAAACGAATACTGATAACATAAAATAAATTTGTCAACTGGTCTGTGCTATAAATTTGTTTTCTGTATGACTTCTGTATAATTTTTATAGTCCAAATCGATGAATTTAGCATTTCCTGCTGAAATACAGGGTAGAAATGCGAGATGTGGCACCAACGAGCCTCACTTCACCTTGGACTGCGCTCTCCCTCACACACTGAGTTGATGTATGCAATTGGCACGTGCCTGTTGCTGTCTCTCTGTATGTCACCAATATAATCTTTGCAGACACGTTTATTATACACCCTGACTTTCCATAGACTGGCTCACATTTTTAATGAATGTGTGTGTCATACCTAGTCTTGCTTGATCGGCCATAAAAACTGCAGTGAAAAGACACAAGGTGAGGCAGACAGCACAGTGCCGCCCTGAACAGGGCGGATGTGAGCCCAACAGGTGCTCGTTGCTGCTGTTCTTCTACACAGAGGCTCTAGGCGTCAAAAAGTTACCAATATCAGAAAGTCAAATGCTGTGCAACGGTCCGTGTATTTTCATTTTTTGTTTTCCGACTGACTGCCAAAATGGAAGATTAAGAATTTTAAAACTAGATTTTCGTGGAGAAGGATAGGCACATGGACTTCATTTACAAATAAAGGTAAGACAATAAATGGTTTTCAGTTTTATAAAAAGTGGGATCAGACTAAGAAAAAAAAAATCCAATATTTAAAAACTAAATTTTGACTTTAAATAAAATGTTCTTTTGTTTTTCTTGTTATCCTTTTGTCGAACAGTCTATTAAAATTGGTTAAAGCATAAGAATTAAAAGCTTTTAAAAATGACTAAATATTTCAATTAAGGTCAAAATTTAAATCTGTGTTTTTTGTTCACCACTCTATACTTTCATTTGTATTTGTATTGAATGAGTATGAATTGAGTAATTGCAACGGCAAATTTAGAACACATGGAGGGTCCGGAACAAATGCGCACTCTCCGGTCTCTCTCTTCTCTATAAATATAACGTTCTTTCTTAGGTAAATATGTGCCTTACCTATGTGTGTGTAAAGAATGCTGATGAGATATGAAACATAACCAGTAGTCAATGTGCATGCTGCCAGTTGAATAGTGAATAAGCTACTCTTTTGGCTTACCAGCTTCAGTACTGGCAGCAGAAATCATCAACATACAGTCTGCTGGCGCCAGTGGCTGAGGACCTTGTCAGTACACCTGCATTCCAGACATTCATCAAGCGAATATTTTCACTGTGTGACTATCTGTGCAACGGACGTTGTTCCAACATTAACAAGTCCCTCGAAATGCGTGCTTTTTTAAAGCTTAATAGTAACATGCTTGCACAGACTGGTTTCTTGGGTTGAAACATTTGATCTTGCTGACTGTACTCATTAGGCCACTTAACCTGTTTAATCATTGATAGTCAAGCTGTGTTTAGAGGGGGCTGGGCGGTGCCTAGAGGGGGGCTAGGCGGTGCCTAGAGGGGGGCTAGGCGGTCTCGTGGCCTTGGAACCCCTGTAGATTTGATTTTTTTTCTCCAGCCATCTGGAGTTTTTTTTTTGTTTTGTTTTTTTGTCTCATCCCTTACCATCGGACCTTACTTTAATTCTATGTTAATTAGTGTTCCTTAATTTTATTTTCTTATTTATTTTTTTTCTTTCTTCATCATGTAAAGAATTTCCCAATTGCCATTTCTGGCTAAAATATTAGAAAGAATTATATTATAATCAATTGGTGAATCACCTTAACTCCAATAATTTATTTGAGATCCACCAATCTGGCTTTAGGCGTTGAGATGGCCCTCCTTAAAGTATTTAATGACATCTCTATTATTACTGACTCAGGTGGCGCTGCTGTCCTTGTCTTCCTGGACCTGACTGCTGCCTTTGACCATGAGATATTGCTGTTGTGGCTTGAACATCTTGTTGGGCTAAGGAGCTGCTCTTAACTGGTTCAGGTCATATCTAACTGGTAGACACTTTTAGTGACTTTAAATTCCTCTTTTTCTTCTATTGCTCCTCTTAAATGTGGTGTTCCTAAGGGATCCATTTTGGGTCCTATCTTATTCTCTATATACCTTCACCCTATTGGAGCTGTTTTTAGGAAATTGAATATTTCTTTTCACTGCTATGCTGATGATACACAGGTTTATATTCCCGTCTGCAACTCTGCAATAAATCAACTGCACAACTGTCTTTCTGAACTAAGATCCTGGATGGCTAAAAATTTTCTTGATCTGAATCAAAATGAAAAGGAGGTGCTCATTGGTGGGTCCATCAGCTAAAGCCCAAATTGGTCTTGGACTTCTCGGCTCTTTCTCTGTCTTTTGAAACTTCAAGTCCGCAATCTAGGTGTTATCTTTGACAGTAATCCTCTCTTTTGAGAAACAAGTTAATTCTGTAGTCAAGAGTTGCTTTTTCCAGCTTTGTCTATTGGGTAAGATCAAGCCTTTTTCATCTTCTAGGGATCTTGAGAAAGCTACTCATGCTTTTATCTTTTCTCGCCTTGATTACTGCAACTCCCTGTATTCTGGGATTAGCAAATCCCTAATACACAGGTTACAGTTGGTCCAGAATGCTGCCGCTTGCTTTCTGGTTGGGGCAAGAAAGTATGACTCTGTTTCTACAATATTAGCTTCTTTACACTGGCTGCCTGTCAGTTTTCGAATTGATTTTAAAATCTTGTTGCTAGTTTTTACATTTTTACATGGGCTTGCTCCTGCCTATTTATCTGAATTGTGTGTTTTACACCAGCCATCCAGAGTGCTTAGATCTTCTGGTCAGTTGTCTCTTGTTGGCCCTCGTACCAAGTGTAAAACTAAGGGGGACAGGGCTTTTGCAGCTGCTGCTCCTCGCCTGTGGAACTCTTTACCTCATTACATAAAGGAGTCGTCTACAATTGAACTGTTCAAAACAAGATTAAAGACTCATTTCTATTCACTTGCATTCTGTGACCTTCAGTAATACTGATGGTTTTCTCATTGTGATTATGTAAAATTACTTCTATTATTTTTTATTTTATTTATGTTCATTTATTTTATTTCTATTGATTCTACTTAATATTTATTTTATGTTCATTTATTTTATTCATGTTAATTGTATGTTTTTCTTTAATTCTATTATTGTAAAGCACTTTGGCCACAGCATTCCTATGTGGTTTTAAATGTGCTATATAAATAAAGTTGACATTGTTGACATTGATCATTTGTATGAAATTGTGCTATATAAATAGATGATGATGTTGTTGTTTAATGGCATTATGAACTGTGAGTGTATTTTGTTGACTGAAACATAACTTGCATTGAAATATGAATAAGGCCAGCATTTGTAGTCTTGCAACAGAAAAAAAACTAAAATTGTACTAATATTATGTAAAAAGACCAAAACTAAATAAAATAAAAACTAAAATTTTAAACACAGAACTAAATAAAAATAACAATGGTTGATCTCTGTTACTTTTTATACATCTAAACCTTTTAATATCCAAAACTGTCAGTTTTGTATTTTAAGTCCGGGAATCATGACTGTCCACAATAAGAAATCATAATAACAGCTGCTTAAAGAGTAAGTTGAGTATTTTCAATATATATATATATTTTTTTACAGTTGTGGGATAAAAAATAAATTTTATTTATATAGCACCTTTCCCATGCTCAAGGCACTTAAAACAAAATGATGTAAATAGATTCTGCATAAAACAATGAAATAAAAATGGGATATACAAAAGCATTAAACAGAATAAAAGAAAGAATAAACCAGAGTATAATACTAAATTCAATACTTAAAGAAATTAAAACAAATCACATAATTTATGATACACACACAAAGAGGCAGAGAGTTAGACTAAGGTAAGCCTTCCTGAACACATTAGTTTATATTGTTTTTTAAAATAATGAATGGAGTTCACTGACCTAATTAATTTCAGGAGGTCATTCCAAAATTTGGATGCTATACAGTTGAAGGCCCTATCACCCATAGAGTGCAGGTTAGTGTGGGGCACAATAAGATTGCCAGAATCAGAGGACCTTAGTGGGGGAAAAGGAGCACAGCAATGGAGAAGGTCTGATGGAGTGCCAGTGCAAGGCTATTTAAAGCTTTGTAGGTTATTATTAGAATTTTGAATTAGAATCCCTGTAAGACACAGGGACCCAGTGAAGGTGAAACAGGATGGGTGTGATCTTCTCGCTGTTGTTGCTTTCTGTAATGACTCTTGCAGCAGAGTTTTGAACCACCTGGAGATATGATATAAGATTTGAAGCAACATCTACAAGTAGATAGTTACAATAATCAATGTGGCATGTGGTAAACACATGGACACATTTTTCAACATAAACAGAAAAGCATAGGAAAGAGCAAATATGGGATATGTTACAGAGGTAGAAGTAAGAAAGTTTTTTAATGTCGTTTATGTGGGTGGAGTAAGAAAGGGAAGAATCAAAAATGACACCAAGATTCCTTGCATTAGAAGTAGGTGTGATGAGATCACAGTTAAGAATGACTGAAAAGGAGCTAATTTTGTAGGAGTTTTGTTTCAATTTACTTTTAAAGAGTTATGCTCCATTCAGGTT